>NC_044907.1:60382079-60682079 GCF_001633185.2 Quercus lobata | reverse complement strand
CAATCTAGTACGTTGTCCAGTTCTATAATTTGATAAATCCTTCTTCGGGTCAAAGTTGTGGTGTCGAGACACTAAGAAAACTTGCGAAATCCAGAGAAAGAAGGTGGAGTTATATCACTTTGTGGAGCAAAAATTACTAAGCCGCTGTAGGCAAGGGCTAAGTATAAAGAAGTTTACACTTTCAGTGTACTTGAGTACACCGAAATCAGTGTCTCATGTGGACTGTTGGATTGACTATGTAGTCAAGAGTGATGTTCTTGACTTTCAAAAATTTGAAAGGAAGTGGAAGAGGTATTATCCCTTGCCTCAGAATATTCTACTTACAAAATCAATAACTGTGTTGAGGTTAAAGGCATGTAGGTTGGAGTCATACTTTGGTGATATAAACTTATCCTCTTTGAAAATTCTGTCTTTATATAAAGTGAGCACAAATGATCAAATTATCCAAAATCTAGTTGCCGGGTGTCCTGTGATAGAAGACATAGGAATTGAAGACTGTCGTGGGTTGAAAAGTATTCAGTTCTCTGGTCTTCCTAAAGTCAAGGCAATTGAGTTGAAAAGCAATAAAGGTGTTGAGACAGTTGAATTAGAAGCATCAAATATTTATCATGTAGATATCCAACAGTTTGAAGCATCCAGGATCAACCTGGTGCCCTGTAAAAATCTGAAGTTATTAAAGCTAGGAAAACTGCACATAACAGACAGCTGCTTCGATTACCATATTTCTCAACTTCCGCTCATTGAGTACTTGTCCGTATATTGGTGTGATAAGTTGGAAAGAATTAAGATTTCAAGTCATCGTCTTAAGACATTACACATTGAAATGCGACAAGCTGGTTGAAGTCGAGATTAACACTCAAGTTATGTAAACTTCCATATCTTGGTGGTAATACAATATCATTTTCAGTGACTGCTTTGGCTTATTTGCCAAAAGCTACCTACCAGATGTTGCACTCCGATGCTCCTTGGACTGTTAAAAAGATTGAATTGCTTGCAAATTTGAGTAATTCCAAATTATTGAAGTTGCTAAATATTAAATCCCCCAAGGCATTTTTTTTCTTTGCTTCAGTTGATTCTTTTTGTTTCCTTTTCATATCATTGTTCATAATTTATTCATGTGTTTTAAAGTTGTATCAGAATTTTTCTTTGTAAAGGATATGGTTATACCTAAGGAATTGAGAGACATAGTATCATCCCCATCATATAAAGTCAAGCAGTTGAAGGTAGAGATATCGAAGTCATTTACTACACATGAATTTATTGAACTCGTGGATAGCTTGCTCTGGATATCTCCTCTTCTAGAGCTTTTGTTAAGAAAATATGGGAAATGGATAGACGAAGATAAGTGTTACGAGACCATATCTTTCAAGGTACTATGGATATTAATTTCCTCAAAATTTATAAATTTGCTTCATATATTCTCACTTCTACGGATGGTAAATAAATTTGAACTCTTAAAAAAGTTAGTAATGTAAAATCATTCATGTACTCATGCCAGAGACTCCTTTTCTTGTAGTGGATCCTCTTGCTGTTATTAAGCTATTGGTAAGGATTAGACTTTATTTTATTTTATTTGTGCGTGTGTATGTGTGTGCGTAATTAATTTATTTGTGCGTGAGTATGTGTGTGTGTAATCAGCCATGATTTACATGTATTGCATATGAGATTTTATTAGAATCATTTAAACTTTTTTTGTATTGAGTGCAAAAGACTAAGTATAATGTTAGCAGTAGATACAGAGGTTCATGTACCAGCATATATATGAAGAATAATATAAAAAAGTGAAAAGGCACAAAAAAATAGTATTAATGAAATTTATTAGCAAAAAAAAGAAAAGAGAAAAGGACACCATCAAAATATAAATGCACTAGAACATATGAAAAAATTCTCAAGACTTTACTGGTTTTCTATCAAGTAACATGGTATCGAATGCTCTTAAATCTTCAACTTTGAGTCACTCTTTAGTCACAGCCATATATGATTTTCTCAATAGTTCAAGAAAGAATATGAACTCACAGTTCCTGCACAAAGGATTTTACCGCTAGTCCATGACCATATATATTCTGAAAGCTAATTTAACAAGACACAAGTGCAATCTGTCACAACAAATTGGTTCATCTTTGTGTATTGATTCAGGACAAAAACCATAATTAAGCACACTTTGATGAGATTAATTAGCTCTATTTTATATCTTTTTTAAGGGTGCTAGGATTCATTTAAGTAAGGAAAAAAGACATATAGAAGGTGGTCTTAGTTGGGACCTTTGGAATTTGGACAATTTAATATAATCTGATATGCTGTGTCCAACTTTTACTATTGCTCTTGGTAATTTAGAATCAGATACTACTACTGTTAGTTTGGCCTAGAAAACAGCATCAACCAGCCATTCACAACAGCAATCAGCATATGGCCCCCTTCTATTGCCATGGCCTGTTCAACCTTTATCCTTATTTCCTTTTTTGTCATAAGTTTTGTGTGCAGTTCTTTAATAATCAGATTATTGGTTATATTATCAAGTAAGAATTCATTGGCCTTTAATTATCTAAAGAAAGAAAATTTAGTTGGCCTAACAAAAGGTTTACCAAGTTGTATCGAATCGAAAGAAGATTGTAATAATTGTACTACTATTATTATCTTTACTTTTCTTGTAAGGTTGTACGTGTCGTATACATATCCTAGTGGGGGTATTTCTATAGTTCTGAGGAATTGATGGTTAAAGTTACATTCTTTGTAGTTCAATACTAGAGCATTTATGAAATATTCTTCTTAATGGAAGAATGGTCACTTCTATCATATATATATATATATATATATATTTTTTTTTTTTTCTAGTTTTGTGCCTTAGAGTATTGAGTCAACTTTTTGTGGTTTCTTTTAATTTTCTTGATTGGACAAATGGAGATTGAGATGATGTCCATGTCTTCTTTTTCGTTTGTTTGGTTTAACAGTGTTGCTAATTCTTGCTTGATTTTAGTTCTCCTATGAAAAGCCCATTCTTGGAGGGGAGAATTCTAGTTGTTGCAAATTCCTTCCAGTTCCTAGTTGGAGGCATTGATTAAAGAGCATCACGATAGAGAACTTTAGAGCATTCACAAATGCAGAGACTCTAAAGGCAGATGAAAAATTTCTAGAGAAGTTCAAAGCTTATTGTTTATTATTTATTTATGACATCATCAGTTCGACCATTGGTCCGATCATAAAACCAAGAATCACTCCTTATTTCGATTCTTTGACCATACCGATTTTTAAAACTATTTGGCTTATGACCTAAAAACTCATATGTTAAATTTGGACAAAAATATTGGTATACATGAACATGATGAGAAGAGGGGACTATCTTTCAATATTTTATGGTTTGAACTTTGAAGGATTTTGAACCAATCTTTGGTAAAGTGTCAAGAACATGTTTAGTAAAATGGTAATTTTAAATACCAAAGGCGACTTGGTAGAGCCATTAATTTGAGATCTTAATCACACTGGACAAAGAAATATCCAAAATTTGTTTATTGCATTGCATTATCAAGGAGAAAGCATCTTCTATGCTTGGCTTGGGTCTCAGTCCGGTGCATTAAAGATGTTTCCATTATCAATAGACTTTAAGTCCATTTTAGATTGATTGCCAAAAAGAAAAATAACATGTTTTATATTTTGTATCAAGTAGTATTTTATTTTAAAACTTGCCTTCTCATGTTGCTTGTGCTAAAGCGGTCTTTTTTCTTTTTTTTTTTTTTGAAGGACAACTTTTTATTCATCATAATTCGAGGTTGATGCATTTTTTAATCATAAAAATACCTAAGGGTGCGGGGCGATCTATACATTTTCGAATTTGTTTGTAATTTGTGCTACACCTCATCACGCTTCTAGATATTTTTGTAATTAAAAAATACATCAACCTCGAATTATGATAAATGAAAATTTGTGTTTTTTAGAAAAAAAAAAAAAAGAAAAGAAAAGCATTTGAGCATGCCTAACGTGTGTGCGAAGAGGCTAATTGTATATACGTACTTGTATCAAATTATTTTGTGCATCCCAAGGGTTAACAACTAGTAAATATTATATTTATACATTAATTTCTTTTCCAAGTTTGAGCCAACAAGTAATGTTCTCCTACAACAACAACAACAATTCTTACTCCCAAAATTTAGGGTCAATAAACATGCATGATTTAGGTTATATATGTTTTGTTTTTGGAAATAATTAAGATCATTTATTAAATATATTTATTAAAAAAAATTTGCAATCCCATCATTGCTGAGACAGGCTGCAAGTCTCCTTAACGATATTATTCATAAAAATTGAGCTTGCTGGACCCAATTTTGTTTAGAAGCTCCCCTAGACTATTATTAAATGTAGATATGAAATTATAAAATGCTATATAAACTGGACCAATGAGATATTTAGTGGATGGAAGAAAACCAATGCTCAATTAGTCAAATGAAATTGTGTCAGGATACTGGGAGCCTCTAAAGAAATTCCATGTTTAAGTTCAAAAGACATTAAACTAATAAACAGGAAAAAGAAATCACATCACAAACTATAATAAAGCCACTAAAGACTTTATATTTTAAAAAACATTAAGCTAAAGATCCAGATTAAAATAAAAGAAAAGAAAAAAAGAAAAAAAAAATACATCACATCCCAGACATTCCAGCTGCAAACCAATCATGACATGCATAACTTAAACTATACTCTCTAGATCATACTAATTCTCTACTCAATGCACTCAAAGACACTGTCCAAATTATACACGGATGCTGCATCTCCATTGTGCTTCAATAGAACTGACCCATTCTCAAAATGCCAGAGATTCTCTTGGAAGTTCATTTCATCTTCATGATCTTTCTGTATAAAAAAAAAAAAAATGAAAATGGTTAAAACAATTTAGTACTATGAAACTAAGAAAAGAGAAGAATTTCAATTTGACCACTACCAATGTTGCGGCCCAATCATCCCCAAACTCAAATTCCTGGGGATAAAAACCCATGCAACGGAAGCGCATCAACGGCACAAACTTCATATTATCATTTTCAGAAACTTCCCTTCCATGTCCAAGTTCCAGTGTAATATTACCTTGAGCACGACAAGTCCGGTTTTTGCACTACATATATATAGAAAACAAATATTAAAAACAGGTTGGTAATGGATGAAAATCATATTACAGTAGTGCAAATAAAGAAAAACATTTCAAATGTTGGAGGCTATGTGTTGAAGCTCACACAAAAGAGACTCACCTTGCAAACTTTTTTCCCCCAAAGACACAGCAATGGTATCCTCACTGACAGTGTTGCATGAGTTGCATCTTATCTAGATGGAAAACAAAAAGTAAAATAACAAAAACTGAGTTAGACGAAATCTCAGCCACCATACATATTATGATAATTTGTCCTCCACTTACACACACAAAAGAATATATATTTCTATATACCTTAAACTTGTACTCAAAGGTTCGACTGTCTGCACCACCTCGAGGTTGGAACTTACTTACTTACTCCAAACATAGTAACCCGAATTTTCAAGGAAAAAAGCTTGGAGGTGGGATGTTCCATTGCTTCAGGAAGTGGAAAGCTTTGTTTCGTTGTGTGTTTTTGGCTAAGAGGAAACAGTAGCTGATGAATTGGTTAACACCCACTACTACACACACACATACACACACACACACACACACATATATATATATATATATAAAGCTTTGGTATTAAATAGGTAGGTGGGGGCAAAAATCATAAAGTGTGTATGGTTGTGTGTTACTAGCATTTTTTTTTAATTTGAATTCACATATATTTAACCAAACTCCAAAAATTGATATATATATATATATATATATATGTGGGGGTAAAATTCATCAGTCAATAGTGGGCCTTGGGACCCATGTGGAGCCCAGGCATAACAGGAAGTGAAGACATGGCCGGAAGACTTTTAGCCCAATCCTGTTGGGCCGGGCTTGTTTAAGGGGCGTCCGAGGAGGAGTGTCTCCTCGGACGCACCAAATGGGAGACCAACGCACGCCCTGTACATAGTAAGAAATCGTCCCAAATAGAAGGAAATGCTAGAAGTTCAGGGGGCAACCACAACTGCCGCATTAAATGCAAGGAAGCTACTTTTCCAGCCGCATTAATGTAGAGAGGACAGGAGAATAGTATTATCTTGGCCAGTGCAACTCACAGAAAAAGAAGGGGGATGTCCTATGGGACAGGCACTCAAGTAGAGGCCCAAAAAGTTAACAAGTGTAAGGCCATTATCAATTGAAAGATGCTATATAAGAGAAGAAAATCCCCATGACTAGAGGGAGGAAAAAAAGGAGAGGAAAAAAAAGGGAGAGGAAAAGGAAGGAAGAGAGAAAGGGAGAAAGGAATTCTATAAATAGAGCATAAGAAGCACTCATACAGCCCCCTGGACTGTTATCCCATGAAACTCAATGAAATATCCCTACATTCAAATTGTTGCATGGCTTACTAATAATTACGTTTACTCTGTCAAGACCTAGTTCTGTGACTCACTCTCTACAAATTCATTGTTGAGGGTTCTTTGGGCTAGAATCACCTACTTGCTGGGTTTGGGCCCCAAAAACCGCCCTTACAATTGGTGCCGTCTGTGGGGAGAATTTGTGTCTCGACAAGTGAAACAGTAAGAAATGGAAAGATCAGGCCCGCGCCAAACCGGACGTGCAAATTCTCAACGGCAGGACAATTTTTTAAATATCAAACGAGAGAAGGACCAAGATAATCAACGAGAGGGCAGCGTGAACACCTCTCACACGAGTAAAAGACGCTCAAAAGGGAAGGACCATGCATCCCATAAGCAAAACGATCGAAAGGCTCTACAACAAGAAATTGATAATTTGAAGAAAAAGCTGCGCCGAGCACAGCAGAAACGTCCTTCACCCGGCTTGGGCACTAGCAGTGACGAGGATAACGAATACCGGCGAAGATCAAGAACCCCTCCGAGCGAGACCTTCTCTTATGAGAAAGAAAGGCCTCGCAAACACAGCCACAAAAGCCCATCTTACTAAGGCCTGGCCAACGATGCCATGAGCAAGGCCCTAGATCGCATCTCCCAATCGCCGTTCACATGTAGAATAGAGAGGGCAGTGCTTCCTCGGTGGTTCCATCAACCAATATTTGCCATATACAATGGTTGGACCGACCCAGTAGAGCATGTAAGCCAATTCAATCAGAGGATGGCCGTCCACTTCAGGGATGAGGCGTTAATGTGTAAGGTGTTTCCATCCAACTTGGGACCCATGGCGATGAGATGGTTTGATGCCCTCCAGCCGAATTCCATAGATTCCTTTAAACAGCTGACGCAGGCTTTTGGTTCCCGTTTCATCACCAGCACTAGAGTCCCTCGGCCCCTTGACTCCCTCCTATCCTTGTCCATGCGGGAAGGAGAGACGCTGAAGGCCTACTTGGATAGGGATAGAAGGGAATTATGATGACGTCGCCATCAGTACGTTCAAAAGGGGCTTGCCGATAGAACATGGCTTAAGAAAGTCCCTCATTGGAAAGCCAGTCACCAGCGTGCGCCAACTCATGGACATAATTGACAAGTACAAAAGGGTCGAGGAGGACCAACAGATGGGGAAGGGTAAAGCAAAGGTCGTCCCTGAGGAGAGGAGGGACTTCAGGACGGAACGATTTAACAACAGTAACAGACCGAGAAGAGACTATATAGAGCAGCCCGGAACTATTGGGGCTTAGGCAATCCATGCTGTGTTCCGAGAACCGCTTCACAAAATCTTAGAGAAGGTGAAGTATGAACCTTTCTTTCAGTGGCCGAACAAGATGGCTGGTGATCCTTTGAAGCGCAATCAGAACCTGTATTGCGCGTACCATCAGGAGCCAGGTCACACCACTGATGATTGCAGGAACCTGAAGAACCATTTAGATCGGCTCGTCCGAGAAGGGAATCTGAGACATCTGCTGCGTCGCCCTGAAGGATGGCAGGAACCATCGAACAATGAAACCAGACAAAGTACGTTGAGGCCACCCATTGGCACAATTAATGTCATTCTCGCTGCACCTGGAAGAACAGGCTCTGCCCCCTTCAGGGTAATGTCAGTGAGTAGTTTCCTAGCTGAGCCAGAAGACAGGGAATCCAAGAGAGCCAGAGTGAGTGCCACGCCATTAATCGGGTTCACGGAGGAAGACAAGCAAGGAACTATTCAACCCCACGACGATGCCCAAGTCGTCACGCTCAAAATAGGAGGTTATGACGTGAAAAGGGTGTTAGTTGATCAAGGCAGCGCCGTGGAGGTAATGTACCCTGATTTGTATAAGGGGCTGAACTTGAAGCAGGAAGACTTGTTGCCATACGATTCCCCCCTGGTCAGCTTTGAAGGAAAAATCGTCATCCCGAAAGGCATAATTAGGTTGCCTGTGCAAACAGACTCAGACGTGGTAGAAGTGAACTTCATTGTTGTAGATGCATACTCCCCCTACACAGCTATTGTGGCCCGGCCATGGCTTTATGCACTAGGGGCTGTGCCGTCAACCTTGCACCAAAAAGTGAAGTATCCGTCAGGAGGTCAAATCAAAGAAATAATAGGGAACCAGGGAATGGCTAGACAATACATGGTGTCGGCAATCTCACGACTGCCGAATAGCGAACCTTCCACTTCAGCCGAGAACGGCTTATAGCAATCAATGACCCCGGTCCCAACTGCGGGTAGTGGAGGACTGGCCATGAAGGTGAACTGTGAAGAGCTAGAGAAAGTACTCGTCGGATCAGACCCTGAGAGGTTTTTTCAAATTGGTTCAGAATTACCGCCCCAGGAGAAGTCAACACTGATTGCTTTTCTCCGACAAAATGTAGATGTGTTTGCTTGGGACCCCTATGAGGCCCCCGGGGTCAACCCAGATTTCATCTGCCACCATCTTAATGTGAATCCGGCTATAACACCTAAGAGGCAGGCTCCTCGACGACCGTTGAAAGAACATACCGACGCCGTGAGAGAAGAGGTTGCAAGATTGAAGAAAGCAGGGGCTATCAAAGAGGTCTTCTATCCCGAGTGGTTAGCCAACACGGTAGTGGTAAGGAAGAAGAGCGGGAAATGGTGGGTCTGTGTAGACTTCACAGATCTAAACAAAGCGTGCCCAAAGGATCCCTTCCCTATGCCCCGGATAGACCGGTTGGTAGATTCAACTGCCGGACACCCTAGAATGAGTTTTCTAGACGCCTTTCAGGGCTACCACCAGATACCCTTGGCTGCCAAAGACCAGGAGAAGACTGCATTTGTCACCCCAGTTGGGAATTATAGGTGATGCCCTTTGGCCTGAAGAATGCCGGGTCAACCTATCAAAGGATGATGACCAGGATGTTTGAACAGCATATGGGTAAAAGCGTTGAAGTGTACATAGACGACATGGTGGTTAAAAGCAAGTTAGTTCCCGACCATACTGAAGACCTCGGCAACGTTTTTCAAATACTGAGAAAGTACAAGTTACGACTGAACGCAACCAAATATTCATTTGGAGTGGGATCAAGAAAATTCTTGGGTTATATGGTGACGCACAGAGGCATAGAGGTTAACCGTGACCATATAAGAGCCATCCATAGCTTGCAGCCTCCTCGGAACCCTAAAGAGGTCTAGAAGCTTACCGGTATGATAGCTGCTTTAAACCGTTTTATCTCGCGCTCAGCAGACAGATGCAGCTCCTATTACACAAGTGGAAAGGATTTAAGTGGAATGAGGAGTGCGCTATAGCTTTCCAACAGCTAAAGGAATACCTCGCCTAACCACCGATTATGTCCAGTCCCGATGTTGACGAGGTTTTGTTTGCCTACATCGCAGTAGCCCCACATGCAGTAAGCTTGGTGCTAATCCGAGAAGACAACGGCACACAGCGACCAGTCTATTACGTTAGCAAATCACTGCAGGAGTCAGAAACCCGTTATCTTCCCCTCGAAAAGGCTATCTTGGCCATCGTACAAGCCACACGAAAGTTTCCCCACTACTTTCAAGCACACACTGTAGTAGTGTTAACTCAACTCCCCTTAAAGTCCATCTTGTGCAGCGCCGATTACACAAGCAGAATTGCAAAATGGGGAACGATTCTGGGCGCCTTCGACATTAGATACATGCCTCACACCGTTGTAAAAGGCCAGGTCCTCGCCGACCTAGTGGCAGAATTTGCGGAGCCCACACTAGAAGGAAAGGGAGTGTCGGTATTACTAGGGGCTGATGAGAAGATGATCAGCATAGTTTCTCCGCATGGACACACTTGGTGGAAAGCATACATCGATGGCGTAGCGAATCAAAGGGGCTCAGGGGTAGGACTTGTCCTTCTCTCACCTAAAGGGATAACCATAGAGAAGTCATTGAGACTCGGATTTTCAGCCACGAATAACGAAGCCGAATATGAGGCGCTATTGGAGGGAATGTGGATAATCCGAAAAATGGGGGGGAAATCCGTGGACATGTTCTCGGATTCGAGACTCATTGTGGGACAGGTAAATGGAGACATGGAGGCAAAGGACGAGAGAATGCAAGAGTATCTGGTTCGGGTTAAGCACCTACAGACCCATTTTCATCACTTCCGCTTGACGCACGTACCCAGAAGTGGGAACACTCATACTGATTCTCTCGCGACGTTGGCTACCTCCTCGGCTCAGCCCCTTCCTCGAGTCATTTTGGTAGAAGAGCTCATCCGTCCATTAACGGAGAAGGCCAACGGGATTGGAGTACATAACATCAGGACAGGACCGAGCTGGATGGATCCTCTAGTGATGTACTTAAAGCACGACACCTTGCCAGACGATTAGTTGAGGCTGACAAAATCAGGAGAAAAGCTACTCGATTCTGGTTGTCGGAGGACTCCAAGCTTTACAGACGCTCGTTCTCGAGGTCGTATTTATTGTGTGTGCACCCAGAGGCTACTAAACTCATCCTGGAAGAGTTACACGAAGGAATTTGCAAAAGTCACACGGGGGGTAGGTCTTTGTCTCACAGGGCCTTAACACTGGGTTATTGGTGGCCAAGCATGCATAAAGAAGCCCTGGAGTATGTGAAGAAGTGCGACAAATGTCAGAGATTCGCACCGAACATACACCAGCCTAGTGGAGAGTTGAACCCATTGTCCAGCCCCTGGCCATTTGTGCAATGGGGCCTAGATATACTTGGCCTGTTCCCCAAGGCAACAGAGAACAGGAAATTTCTTCTCGTCGGCACCGACTACTTCACCAAATGGGTGGAAGCGGAGGCGCTAGCAAACATTAGGAATTTCAATGTCAAGAAGTTTCTTTGGAAAAATATCGTCACCAGGTTCGGCACCTCACACACCTTGGTGTCGGATAACGGGCTACAGTTTGACAGCAAAGCCTTCAGAAGGTACTGCAGTGAGCTGGGAATTGTTAACCTGTACTCTACACCAGCTTACCCACAGGGCAATGGACAAGCAGAAGCCGTCAATAAAACCATAGTGAATGGATTGAAAAAGAGACTAGATAACGCAAAAGGACGATGGGTTGAGGAGCTAGCCTATGTCTTGTGGACATACCGCACCACGCCTCGAAGGTCCATAGGGGAAACCCCTTTTTCAATGACCTATGGAGCCGAGACTATCATTCCACTGGAAGTAAACTTCCCAACACAGAGGACTACCGCTTTCTGCCCCACTACCAATGACAAACTCCTGGAAAAGAGCTTGGACCTCATCGACAAAAGAAGGGAAGGCGCGATGGTCCATTTGGCTTACTATCAGCAGAAACTCAAGCAAAGTTACGACGCCAAGGTAAAATCCAGACCATTGGCGCCAGGGGATCTGGTACTGAGGAAGGTCCTGGGCACCGCGGGGAACCCTGCATGGGGAAAGCTCGGACCAAACTGGGAGGGACTGTACCGTATCACTTCCGTAGCCGACATAGGAGCCTACCTTTTGGAAGACATGGATGAACATGTAGTGCCATGCCCTTGGAATGTAAACAACCTGAAAAGGTACTATTATTAATGAAAGATATAATTCTTGATGCCGTGTTACTGTGCAGCCACTTAATCTAAGTGTTAAACAGAACCCAAGTCCTGCCTAGCTTCTCGGACCCCAGATTGGGGAGAAATTAACCGCTTAGTCATTCTCACTAGGTGTTAAATAGAACCCAAGTCTTGCCTAGCTCCTCGGACCACAGACTTGGGAGAAATTAACTGCGAAGGGATTCTCACTAAGTGTTAAACAGAACCTAAGTCCTGTCTGGCTCCTCGGACCACAGACTTGGGGGAAATTAACCGCTTAGTCATTCTCACTAAATGTTAAACAGAACCCAAGTCCTGCCTGGCTCCTTGGACCACAGACTTGGGGGAAATTAACCATGAAGCGATTTTCAATAAGTGTTAAACAAAACCCAAGTCCTGCCTGGCTCCTCGGACCACAGACTTGGGGGAAATTAACCGCAAAGGGATTCTCACTAAGCGTTAAACAGAACCCAAGTCCTGCTTGGATCCTCGGACCACAGACTTGGGGGAAATTAACCACTTAGTCATTCTCACTAAGCGTTAAACAAAACCCAAGTCCTGCCTGGCTCCTCGGACCACAGACTTGGGGGAGATTAACCGCTTAGTCATTCTCACTAGGTGTTAAACAGAACCCAAGTCCTGCCTGGCTCCTCGGACCACAGACTTGGGGGAAATTAACCGCAACGATTCTCACTAAGCGTTAAACAGAACCCAAGTCCTGCTCCTCGGACCACAGACTTGGGGAAATTAACCACTTAGAAGCGTTCAAGTCCTGCCTGGCTCCTCGGACCACAGACTTGGGGGAGATTAACCGCTCATTCTCAAGTGTTAAACAGAACTCAAGTCCTGCCTGGCTCCTCGGATTCTCACAGAGTCCTGCCTAGCTCCTCGGACCACAGACTTGGGGGAAATTAACCACGAAGCGATTTTCAATAAGTGTTAAACAGAACTCAAGTCCTGCCTGGCTCCTCAGACCACAGACTTGGGAGAAATTAACCGCGAAGGGATTCTCACTAAGTGCTAAACAGAACCTAAGTCCTGCCTGGATTCTCGGACCAAGGACTTCGGGGAAAATTAGATTCGCAGCCATTTCGCCTAATTATTAACTATCGTTCTTTTCACGTATTCATTCACTTATGCTTGGTTTTCAACAGTTAGTGACAGAATAGACGTACATTCATGATGAAAACAAAAGAGAAGAAAACAATGATATTTGAAGGGAAATAACCTTTATCATTAAAACCCAAAAGCGGTTTTGTTTACAAACATTAGCAAGGCAAAGCAAAACAAAATACAAAAGGTAAAACAAATAAAATCCTACACTACTTTCCTAAGAGCCCTGAGTAGGAGCGGGCTGATCATCTGCTGCTTGGGTCCCCGGGGCAGTCTCCTTGACCTGTGCAATGATCTCACTAATACAAAGGCTATCCTCGGGTAACTTGTCCTGCGCGGCCTGCTCCATACCCCCAGCTTTGGGAATGGAGGAGTCCGTTGGAAGAGGCTCTTCGGAGGCAACTTCGTCAGGAATCTCACGTATGTCCTCCGGGAAAAAGATGTTCTCAGCCTTCCTGAGATCGGAGTCTGCCGGGACAGCTGCCCGATCCAGGGCTACACCCCAGGACATGGTGATGTAATCCTTGCAAATGGTGGCTACTTCCTCGGTCAGCCTGACTTCAGTATCACGGACTCCACGATCATATGAGGCCGCCACAGCCTTCTCAGCAGCCTCCCTGGCCAAACGGGCCTCCTCCTTGGTTCTTGCGAGCTTAGCCTTGAGCGTTGAAACCGCCTGCTGCTCCGTCGTAAGTTTTTCCTCAGATTGGCGGAGCTGTATGCGCAGATCGTCAACCTGTTTTGTGACATTCTTAAGGCCAGCGTTTGTGCTCGCATGAGCCTTCTTCACCTCCTTTATTTCATTATTCAGGCGATCAAAATCCTGTTTGAGATCGCCAGCGGTCTTCTCGGCAGCAGAGCGGGACTGAGCCTCCCTATGCAAGTCCTCACGAGCCTTCTTGGCCCATTCCTTAGCAATATAAATTTGTTGAGTGACCTGCGCACAAAAGGAAATAAAGACCTTGTTAAAACATGACGATAAAAGGGTACATAATATGAGAACGAGATAGAAGATTCCATTTACCATGGCCATGTCTCTCTTCAATGACATGAAGAGGTCTGGTTGCCGAGTATTTCTGAGACCCTCCATATCACGAGGCAAGAGAAGAGGCTGTTGCAAGGCCTCAGCCAAGAATGATGCCTGCTCTCATTGGGATTCCCACAGGGTCGCATCCCAGGAGATCAGAGTGTCATCTAATTCGAGCCACGGCGACCATATTCGTTGTTCCCTCCGAATGGCCGCCTCATCTCGACTATCGACGGACCTAGTCCTCCTCTCTCGGGGCTCTTTCGTCTCCTTGCCCTTCTTCTGAGGCCGGGCCTTTTCGCGGCCAACCTCTCCCTCCTCCGGTTCTTCTACAGGTCTTTTTCGCCTTAGATTGGGCATAGGCTGTAGCGCCGCATCCGATGTGGGAAGGAGAGGAGGAGTAAGAGCCTTATGGGCAGTTTGTTCCTTCGGGACGTCCTTAGAGGATTGCCCCTTGTTCCTGTTGGATAGAAGGCCCCTGAGGCCAGACCTTGGTTTCAAGTCCATTCCTTCTTCCTCAGTCTCTTGGCTGGTATCAACTTGTGTGATGACTAAACCAGGGTCAGGAGTTGCTGAGGCACGGTCTAAATCTGTGTCGGAGTCCGAGAGCTCTACTACCCTGGCCGACACCTCTCCCTCCTCAGCAAATTGGAACTGGTCTATTTGTTCCTCTAAGGATGAATGCGAAGAACCAGCCTCCTCCTCCGGGACAACCGCTGCGGGAAGGGTGCGCTGGGCAGGCAACTGAACAGGAGGTAAGTCTATCGAAGCAAGAAACCCTGGTATGGATACGTCAATACGTGCCAATCTTGGACTGCCAGCCCTTATAGCTTGACCGGCGTCCACCAAGGATCGAGTAAGGGGAACAAAGTCCAAAATCAAAGGAAACGACCGTAATTGTCTGTCCTTGCTTACGAAAATCTCAGATCTTAGGAGGTAATTTAGAGCCGGGACGTTGACCAAGCTCAGCCGAGGGGATGTTTGCTCCTTGTCTGCAAAGACCGTTAAAAGGGTTACGTTAGTCTGATGAGGCATGCAACCAAACCGATATTTTTTTTTTTAAAAAAAAAGGGGGGGGGGGGAGGGAGCTCAAAACTAAGGTCCTCTCCACGGAATCTAGTTCTATGACACCCTACCTAGCGTTCCTGCCCTAGTCGAATAGTGAATGCCGTCGTGCCATGGTCCGGAGACGATCAAATGGTCGTCCTTCAAGCTTTTGCTGGACTTGGGAAGGCAGGATATCAACCTCACTTCGTCGGTCCTGGACTTTAAGTAGTATGAGTCGCCGAGCTTATGGCATTCATAGAGATAAACCACGTCATGTCATGAAAGGCCGAGGTTCATCTGGTCGTTTAAGGCGTCTGTGCACCCCAAGATCCGGAACAGGTTCGCGGTGCACTGGTGGGGGGCCAATCTATGACCACGCAGGTAGTCCCTAGTTATTCTCCCCATTGGAATCATCATTCCTCCTTCCACGAAAGCTATCATTGGAATTGCGACCTCCCCTGTCCTCCTCTTGAACAAAATTTCCTCCTGGTGGCAATACTCTAAACCTACCTCCCGTGGAATACGATACTTCGCCTTGAAGCCCGCCATACCGACCGGAGAGTCTACCATTTTTTTCAAGCCTACCCATCCCCCCTAATCCTAGACAACGCGAAGGCAGTTTGCCTAAAGAAGAGTAACGAAGAAGAAGCACGCACTTACAGGTAAGAAACTCAACGGAATCTTCAAGAGAATGACGGCGAAGGTAAGAGCGTGTTGAAGGAGAAGGCACTGAGATGTTCTGAATACTGGAGTGTTCGTCAAAAGTGAGGAATGAACGCCTTCAAAACCTTATATACTCAGAGGGAGTTGGACAGACATACTCCCGCCTAGAGTAAATAAAATATTGTCCATCGTTGATCTGGTCTTCAACCGTTGGATTGAAAGAGCGTAAAACTCCAAAAAGCTGCAGTTAATTCCCCCCGGGTCATTAAATGCCCTCAGCATTAATGAGGCACGTGAGGGCACACCCCCGCACGGGTGAAGTAGGAATCCATAATGGACCGTCCAGTAGGTATCAAAATCCCGCCTTTCCTCCTCGGACCAAGAAGAAAGAGCCGGAATTTTGAGGGGCTATTGTGGGGGTAAAATTCATCAGTCAATAGTGGGCCTTGGGACCCGTGCGAAGCCCAGCCATAATAGGAAGTGAAGACATGGCCGGTAGACTTTCAGCCCAATCCTGTTGGGCCGGGCTTGTTTAAGGGGCGTCCGAGGAGGAGTGTCTCCTCGGACGCACCAAATGGGAGACCAACGCACGCCCTGTACACGGTAAGAAATCGTCCCAAATAGAAGGAAAATGCTAGACGTTCAGGGGGCAACCACAACTGCCGCATTAAATGCAAGGAAGCTACTTTTCCAGCCGCATTAATGTAGAGAGGAAAGGAGAATAGTATTATCTTGGCCAGTGCAACTCACAGAAAAAGAAGGGGGATGTCCTATGGGACAGGCACTCAAGTAGAGGCCCAAATGGTTAACAAGTGTAAGGCCATTATCAATTGAAGGATGCTATATAAGAGAAGAAAATCCCCATGACTAGAGGGAGGAAAAAAAGGAGAGGAAAAAAAAAGGGAGGAAAAAAGGGAAAGGAAAAGGAAGGAAGAGAGAAAGGGAGAAAGGAATTCTGTAAACAGAGCATAAGAAGCACTCATACAGCCCCCCGGACTGTTATCCCATGAAACTCAATGAAATATCCCCACGTTCAAATCGTTGCATGGCTTACTAATAATTACGTTTACTCTGTCAAGACCTAGTTCTGTGACCCACTCTCTACAAATTCATTGTTAAGGGTCCTTTGGGCCAGAATCGCCTACTTGCTGGGTCTAGACCCCAAAAACCACCCTTACAATATATATATATATATATATAAGAAACAGAATAAATATGTTCCAACTTGCAATAGAGCATGCGATACTTATTTAGTACATCTAAAATGCCCAAATATCATTAGTTATTATTGATTATTTTACAACTACTACCGTACCTATGTGCAAGGACATGCATATCTCATGTCTAAATCAACAAGGCATGTATGTAGTAAATTTGACTAACTGAACAAAGATTTTATGTTTTATCCCTTTCAAAATAATTAAAACCCTTAAGTTCTTTTCAATTTATGCTACACTCTTACTTGTACTACACACATATTTACTTGTACCGCACATATATGCCTCCTATATAAAGGCACTCATGTATATTCTTTGATTATGAAATACAATACAATTATTCAGTATTTCTAACACTAGGTTTGCAACGAATTGATATTGAAGGAATTGAAATACATGGTGAATATGTGTGTGATGTGTAACACTCTCATATTTAAGAACATGTGAACTTGAAACCCTAAACCATGCAAAATTAAGAACAACGTACTAACATTTTAAACAATCAAGAACATGTGAAGAACTTGAAAATAAAACATGCTTAAATCTAAATAAACTAGTGCAAAAAAATGATAAAGGAGGTTCAGAAACTTTACATGCATGCACCAGCACTCCTGAGCACTCCAAGTAAAAGAAAATTCTAGAGGGGGATTTGTGAATAGGAAATTGGTAGGCTAAGACCAAGAGGTTCAAACTATCATTTCTAGTGAATTGAGATTAAGAGGTACAAGAAACCAAAGGCACCTTCTACTACTAACTCTAGATAATAGGGATAGAGAGGTAGAGAGAGATATTCAAAATTAAAAAAAAATTAAATTAAATTTTGGGGTGTCTTGAACTAATACTAAGTTGGGTATTAATACTAGATTTTGGATATGAGTTTCTGGGCAACGTGGGACTAAGGGAAATTCAGATATTATAAAGGCAAAACATTGGGTGCAAGGTTAAATTGAGTGGGGAGCAAGGAGGGTTTAAAAAAGGAAGATTTTTGGGGATTATAGTACAAGTGTCGATCAGCACTTGGTCCAGATTCTTCAAAAATCCTTTTTAGTTTGTTTCTTTCAGATTTCAATTGTGATATGATTTTCTTTGAATTTTGACTTCTTTTCTAATTCCTTTGATCCTTAAGCTCAGCAATTTAGTTCCAAAATTTTCAAATTAAGTAATCAATTGCTTAATTAATCAATTTTTACCAATTTTGCAAGAAATCAATGAATGCTTTATCTCCAGATTAAATCAGTGCATACAACCTTATCATAAACTACATCCTCAACCAATAGCATTATAACACATTATTTAATTTAATTTGTACTAAAAATAGGCCAATTAAAATTAAGAGATCATAATCACATATGGTTAGGACTTAATTCATGAAAGTTCACTCTACCATTAAAATTTGTTTCTTTGATATCTTTCAATCTAGTTTTCGATTAAGGCTCATAAACTGTCATTTTGACCATTATGACTTCAAAATTTATATCATGAATGCAATTGAAAATCAAACAATTAGAATTACAGTTCTTTTTTTGTTATGTGCATGCAATGGGATGCATGGTGCAATACAAGTGAGGTTAAATGGGAGTTGGAAAATGGGGTGTCTACAAATTTTGTTTGGATAGGCGTTGGAGGATTTGGGTTTTTCATGGATTGACATTGAAGGTTTGTAGGTTTTGGCTTGCATCATCCTTTGAGGATTTGGGTCTTTTGTTAGTTGGTGTTAGAGATTTGTGGGTTTTGGTTTGGATCGCCAGGGGTGGGTTTATTGTTGGGATGGTCAGTGGTAGATGGTCACAAAGCCATATAGAAGAGAAAGGTTCCTACACTGAACATCTTTTTCTCAAGTAAAGCTTGGGATCAAAGATGTGAGAGAGAAGGTTTTGGTAAAAGAGCTATTTGAGAAGATCTTTTGGGGGTTTTTGCTAAGAGGAGGTTTTGATTGAGTGGGTTTGGTTTTAAATTAGGATTTTGAGGTGAAAGGTTGATTTTTTTGTCTCAACTCTTGATTGTAGGCTCCGGGATTTGGGTTTAAATCTTCAAATATACTTGATAATCTCAGGGATAGTTAGTGAAATTTACCCTAAATACAAATAAGCAAGTTCTATAAAGTTGATCTTCTTGGTTGCTCCAATAGATTTGAAGATGTGAAGCTTTTGGGATTGCCATAGGCTAAAGGGGGATGGTATTTTATGATATACTTTGAGTGCAAAAAGTGGAGAATGTGAAATTCTTTGTGTCTTGGGTAATTGCTATTAAATTGAATAAAAAAAATTTATTTGAGGTGGCTTATTGAAGATCTTTACATTTCATACTTTCCAAATGTTACATCCGTTTAAAAACAAGAGACAAAGGGGGAAAATTTCAACATGAAGGAATTTGAACCCAACGAATTGAATGACTAACAATGACTACAAATATAAACTTACAAGATTAAAATGACAAAAGTGAATTCTGGCCAAAAAGAAAATTGACCAAATTTAAATAATGTAATTTATATTTTTGCCTTTTATTTTCCATGGGGTTCCATGGTGTCATAAGCCTTTCTCAAATTTGGCATAGTGACTATTTTCACCTACTTGGTGTTATGCTTGGTCTATGTCCTTGATTGGACCTTTCATTTTTTTTTTTTTTTTGCTAGAAATGAAAACTTTGAGTGTTTGGTTTTAGCATCACTCAAAACTTAAATTTTAAAACTCAATTCCCATAACTCAAACTTCTAACCCATATCTCATATTTTATTCCCTATTTTTCTCTTAACTCACTTAACAATGTGTTAGGCTCAAATATTTGGGTTGAGTTTTCAGCTTAAAAACTCAACTATAACTCAAAAATTTGGCTCTCTCCCCACCCCACTTTCATTTTTCTCTCTGAATTTGTTCTCTCTCTCTCTCTCTCTCTCTCTCTCTCTCTCTCTCTCTCTCTCTCTCTCTCTCTCCCTTATGCATCAAAAGAAAGAAGCTAATCCAAACCCAACTCATAAACATAGCATGTACACATACATCAACAAGAATAATCCTATCCCAAACCTACAACCAAATCCACATAAATATACGAACACAAATGAAGGATACAAACATAAACCCACAAATACCCACAGATACCCAAATCAAAACCCACAAATAAAAAACATCTTAAACATACAAACATAAAACCATAGAGGAAGAGAGAGAAACTGCTAGCACATCTCAGATCCAAACCCACCATAGCCACACCACAAATCTAAATCCCACACCTACATGGGCCACACTCTTGCATCTCATATCCAAACCACCACAACCACGCCACAAATCTGAACCCCATACCCATTCCCACAACCATGTCTCAAAAATCCAAACCCCACAACTGCACCTTAAATCTGAACTACATGCTAGAGAGAGAGAAAGAGAGAGAGAGAGAGATTGTGTCCAACTCTTATGATAGAGACAAGTCATGGAGAGTGACCCAAAATTTTAGTTTTATTTACAAGTATGCCACTGATAATTTTCATCACTTGGAAACAAGAAAAAGTTGTTTCCATTTTCACAACTCTAACTCAAATTTTTTGAGTTATGAGTTAAGGAAATTGAGAGTGAAAATTGAACCAAACAACTTAACTTGATGTGGGTCTCACGAAAAGTAAGTGATGAGTTTTGAAAAATGAGTGATGAGTGATGAAAACACCCTAAACCAAACACCCAAAGTAACTCAAACAGTCTAGAAAAGTTACAAAATAAGAGTCCTCCAGTATTACATCCAAAAGAACTAAGGGTGCACAATTTGGACCATAATTATACAAGGAATTTACAAGTGGCCCACGAGCTAGTACATTGGAGGCCTTATTTGCATCCTTGGAACCCAGTTGAAGGACAAGGTTTGAACTCCTTGTGCCATGATGCCAATTTCTTTAATTAAATTTCCTATTCTGTATTCTTCAATGAACACATTCTTTGCAGTCCCCCTCAATAATGAAATTGGCAAAAAATTAAGATTCAAAGAAATTTTGATGGTATTGCACAAAGTTTAGGCAGAAACCAAGCTCTCTCTCTCTCTCTCTCGTAACCAAGCAATGGCAGTATAATTTAACGCTCTGTATGTTTAAATGGAAAGCTTTGTATAAAGATAATTTTCTTTATTTTTCAGTGTTTGGTAGCATCAGAAATAACGAGTCAAAGGAAACAATCTCTAGTCAATAAAAAAAGTATAGTTTATTTTTAGAGTTTGTTTTCCACTAAATTTTTTTGGAAAATAACTCTATTTCACAACAAGTTAAATAATGGAAGTTATGAGATTATTTTTCAACTCATTTAAAGTTACTACCAAACATAAGAAAACGAGATAATTTTATAGAAAATATTTATAAAAAAATTATATGTTTTCTAAAAAAACATTATTACCAAAACAAATAGAGAGTAATCTAATTGCCGCATCATAATTGAATTTGAGATTCCCTCTTGCTGGCCTTATTCAATGACCATTTTTAGGTGAATAGGTGTAGAGCTGTAATTATTCCTTAATGGCAACACATGTTCCAGAATCAAGGCAGCAATCAAGGTAAAATTCCCCCTTTGGACTTTAGAGTAGTATGTTACTTTATTCTTTTTTTATTTTTTCTAATCACAACTTTATTCTTTTTAAACAGCTAGAATCCAACAAGTTTATTCTCTTTATGTGCCAGCTGTAAATGCCCACATTTTTTTACTATACTAGTGCTGGCATGTGCTATTCGTTGAAATTGTGGTATCAGCTTTCTCATAAGAAATAAAAAATAAATAAATAAAGTTGCCATTGACAGACCTAGGATTCTTTTTTTTTTTTTTTTTTTTTTTGAGAATGACAGACCTAGGATTCTGGGACTGTGTTTTGAGAGTTCCTTATTTCTAGGAGAGCAAGCTTAGAACACCACTTTTATAATTTCAATGTATCCAGTATAACGAGACACTGGATTCAAAACTTCTTCTATAAAAAAATATTAACAATATCTATTTACTGTTTTATTATTCTTCTAATAAAATATCATTTCTCATTATGTTTATTCGGCTGTGTTTTCTAATCATTCACTGAAAGTTAAGTATTTGTTAAATAGCACTTGTAAAATCTCCATGCAACAGAACAGAAGATTGGTCGAATTTACCGATATTTGTTAATTGACGGTAAGACAGATTGTTAACGATAGTAGTTTATCCTATTTTGCTATTTAATTATGAAGAGAAACAAAGAAGTGATACAATAATATTACATCAAGAGAAAAGGTGCCAACAGCCAATATCATTGTCATTAAAAAATCACTGCATTGTGTGCTTTTTTTACATTGGTGGTGGTGGTGGTGGTGGTCTCGTTCATTATTGTAGTTTTTTTTTTTTTTTTTTTTTTCGTTCATCATCTGTTTGAATTTTCCAATGACTAATTATGGAGAAGTATATATTCAGCAAAAATAAAAATAAAAATAAAAACTTATGAAGGAGTATATAAAATTGTAAACCGGTTAACCAAACAATTGCCCCCCTACTCGTCCCAAAAAATCTTTAATTACTTCTCTTCTTAAGTTGCCTACTAACGTGGTGAAAAAACAAAACAAATGACTCACACTCCATAGAAACAAAGCCAAACACCAACATAAAATTTAAAAACTAAAAAATTAAATAAAATAAAAAAAGTGGAAAAAGACTTCCCTTTGTTAGTAAAGCATATGACTTTTTCACCAACTTCACTATTCTTGTCCCACGTCTAAATTTCACCGATGATTTGTTTTGCTCTCTTTTTTTTCCCACTATTCATATCACTTTTCTTGATGATTGATACTACTAATATTACAAATTTTACTAAATTAATCCTATAAGTTGATGTATCACCACTACCTTTTTTATTTATTTTTTATTTCAATTCTATTTCTTGACTTTTCCAATGTTTTGAACTTTGGTTTTTAATTATTAACCCAAATTTTAAATACTTTGGAGAATATATATATATATATATATATAAACTTTGGCACTTTGCAGATATATTCTTAACACTTTTAGATTAATTTGATTTCTCAATTTATTTTAACAAATCAAATCAGATGTCTAAATTTTGTATATATATAAATCTCTTACTTTGATTATTAGTAATTTTGAATAGGGTGTTTTTGTTTTTTTATTTTAATAATATGAAACATATACACAATTGTTCACAAATTGTATTATCATTTTGTTATTATTATCAATTAATATTTTTTAGATTAATTTCGTTTTTAATATTGATTTTTAATCTTGCCCTCCTTGAACTGAAATCCTAGCTCCGCCACTGTGTAGGAGTGTTACTGAGATTTTTATTTTTACTCACATATCTCATTTATTAAATTTTGATATGATTGAAGTAGTTTTATTTGATATCAAATATCTTCACGGTCACACCTAATCTATTCTATTGTTTTAAATGTCGTAGATAAATAGGTCATTTTTTTTAGAGAAGATAAATAGGTCATTTTGAATATACACCACTGTCATTTTCTTTAAAACCTTCTTTTTTCTTCTTGTGTATGTGTGTTAAAATACTTAGTATTAAAAAAAAAAAAAAAAAAAAAGCCCTAGATAAATAGAATGAAGATGAGCAGCAGTTCATTCAAATTGCCGAATGCAGGAACTTAAAAAGAAAGCAATTAATTAGATTCCAGCCCAACGAAACCAACACTTAGGCCCATTTATTGCAAGGAGCAAGAGATTGTACACTTTCAAATAGGTGTAGCCCACTTCAGCCAAAAATAATAATAATAATAGGTGTAGTCCACTGTTTCTTAGGTTTCAGTAGGTTGGGACTCTCAATTTTATTCAAACAAACATGTAACTTTGATGAATGGACCTTTAGAGTCTTTTGGGTTAATATTGCAAAATCTGAACTTAATTTGCGTTATAAGTACTGTTTGAACTTAATTGGGGAATTGAGGAAAGAGAAAGAATTTCGGCAACAGTGTTGCCGAAATTCAACAAAAGTAGGAGAGAGAAAGAAGAGGAATTTCGGCAACGCTGTTATCGAAATTCCTCTGCCCAAATTCCTGCCCGGTCCTTTGTCACAAATTTTTTTCCCCTATTTCGGCAATGCCATTGCCACAATTAGTTTGTCACAAAATTTTTTTGAACTAATAATAACTAATCACATGTGATTTATTGTGAATTTGTTGTAAAAATTGTGTGTACCTATCATTTCTTTAAAAAAAAAAAAAATAAAGAGAATAGCAATTGTGGCAATGGGATTGCCGAAATAGGTGGAAATTTCAATGGGATTGCCGAAATAGGTGGAAAAAATTTCCACCTATTTCCGCAATCCCATTGCCACAATTGCTATTCTCTTTTTTTTTTTTTTTTTCTCACATTTTCAGCAATGGCATTGCCGAAATAGGTGAAAATTTACTCCACCTATTTCGGCAATCCCATTGCCACAATTCTATTATTATTATATATATTTTTTTAAGAAATGATAGGTACACACAATGGCATTGCCGAAATAGGAAAAAAAAAATTGTTACAAACTAATTGTGGCAATGGCATTGCCGAAATAGGGGAAAAAAATTTTGTGACACAGGACCGGGCAGGAATTTGGGCAGAGGAATTTCGGTAACAGCGTTGCCGAAATTCCTCTTCTTTCTCTCTCCAACTTTTTCTCTTTCTCTCTCCTACTTTTGTTGAATTTCGGCAACACTGTTGCCGAAATTCTTTCTCTTTCCTCAATTCCCCAATTAAGTTTAAACAGTACTTATAACGCAAATTAAGTTCAGATTTTGCAATATTAACCCAAAAGACTCGGACCTTTGTATGTTTATATAACTTTATTAAATTATTTTTAGTATTGGTACTATTCGTCAAGATAATTATTAATAAGTTATTTTTAAAAAAATTTACATAATTTTTATAAGAAATATAAAAAGTCATTAAAAAAATTAATTATATTTTTCTTTTTTCTTAAAAAATTCATAAAACCTTACTTTAAAACATTTTAAACTTTACACTTTCAAGTAAACCCGGTGTTTGAATTGAATAGGAAACTTTAACATTCTATACTATTTCTCAAGGTAAATGACAAAATTTAGTTATAATATTGGTTGTAACCTTAAGTTACAACCTTTCTCAATATTTTTTTTTATTGAAGATGAATTTTGATAAATCCACCATTAGATTGCATCTTCTTTTTATATCCTCCATACTTGCAAAATTTCTAAAAAATTAAAGATTAATAATTATGTCATTAATAAACTACTTTAATCACAAGTTTTTTGTCGTTTAAAGTTATGCATAAAATATAAACTTATACATTATATAATAAATAATACCCGATTAACACAAAATTTAACATATATATATATATATATAAATATAAAAAAACATTCCATTCAACAGTTAAATTTTTAAGATATATAATAATATTTATTTTGTAACTAAATATAAACTAATATAGTATACTATTACTAGTTGTAAATACGAGTAAATTTAGTTATCCGTACAATAAAAAATAACTTCTTCTTTTTTTCGCTAGTACTATATTAAATAGCTGTAAGGCAGAATCCGCAGGCCATATACATATTGTATAGTATAGAAATTGAGCATACATACAGACAGACATTAGAGTTCTGACAATCCTACCTTACGCATGACCCTTGCCGCTTTTAATTTATTACAACGAGATCCCTAGATGAGATGGGATCCTTCTTCGCATTTAAAATACATACGAATGCCTAACCCAATACCCGAGGAGAAAGGTATGGGTCCCAACTCCCAACTCCCAACTCCTCAACTTTTACGTATGCTAAACAACACAGGATGCCTTTAATTTGTATTTAGCACCAAAATAAAACAAAATATTAGATAAATCATATTTGAGTTCCCATTAAGAGGTTGCTGTTTCTATTGTTAGGTACTAGTGTACTACTGGGGCGCGCGCAAATAAACTTAGGATTTTTTTTTTTTTTTTTATAAGATAGAAATTTTATTCTAACTTAAACTAAGTGTATATATGTGTAAAGTTCCTTTCTGGAGACTTGAATACCTGCTACACTCCACAAGCACTTATATTTATGGAATGACCATTGCATTAAAAATGTGCGGTGGTAAACTTTGGGTTCTATACATATTGTTATAAGTGCTGAGATGTATGGACAATTGTCAGCAGAATTTATGACCTGGGAAGTGGGAGATGCAATTAAACAAATGATTCCTCTTAAAGCTCTGGCGCAGATGGTATGCCTTCTCATTTTCTTTTCAAAATTATTAGTAGCTTGTAGGTTGCAATGTTACTCAATCAATTCTTCACTTTCTCAATTCTGCTTCTTTACCTAATCATTTAAACTATACTTTCATCACACTAATCCCCAAAGTGAAGAATCTGAAACTTGTCTCTAAATATAGATCCATTAGCCTTTGTAATGTACTTTATAAAAAAATTTCAAAAGTGCTAGCTAATAGATTGAATAAGATTTTACCTCAGATTATCACCGAGCACCAAAGTGCTTTCACTAAGAGTTGTCTTATTTTAGATAATATTTTGGTTGCTTTTGAGACTCTTCAGTCATCATAGCTTACAGAGATACAATTCAAGGAATGACGGTCACATGACCATTACACTTTATATGAGTAAGGCTTATGATAGAGTGGGATGATTCTTTCTAGAATCGGTTATGAGAAGTATAGGTTTCGGGAAATTTTTTATTAGATTACTAATGTTATGTGTTACTTCGATCTCATATTCTATTCTTGACAATAGAGAACCCAAGGGCATGATTATGTTCATAGGAGATCCTTTATCCCCCTTTCTCTTCTTATTATGTTCAGAGGGGTTGAGTGGCCTTATTTTTAAAGCTACTAGGGAAGGTGATATTCGAGGTTACTCTTTGTGTTCAAAGAGTCCTAGACTAACCCACCTTCTTTTTGTAGATGATAGTTTGTTGTTTTGTAAGGCTAATCAACAAGATTGCCGGAAAATTCTTGACATTTTGGAGACCTATTGAAAGGCTCAAGGCAACAAATCAATACAAGCAAGATGACTATTTTCTTTAGTCAAGTTACTTTGGAGGACAACAGACAATTCATAAAGGAAGCTTTAGGGGTCCCAGAAATTCACTAATATGAAAAATATTTGGGCTTGCCATCTCTTATTGGACAAAACAAAAAAGCAAGCTTTGACTATATTAAAGAGAGAGTATGGCGAAAATTACAAGGTTAGGAAAAAAAGCTTCTGTCTCAAGTGGCTAGAGAGGTCTTTATTAAAGCTGTGGTTCAGGTAATACCATTCTATACTATGAGTTGTTTCAAGTTACCCTTGGGTTTATGCACTGATATTGAGTGTCTTATTCGGAAGCTTTGGTGGGGGCAACAAGGTGATAGATGGAAAATTCATTGGGTGAAATGGGAAAATCTTTGTAAACCAAATTTTGAGGGTGGTATGGGGTTTAAGGATTAGGCTTTGTTTAACAATGCCCTTTGAGCTAAATAGGCTTGGTGAATTTTACATAATAAAAATTCTTTGTTTTATCGAGTTTTCACTTTTCAAGACAAGATTTTTCCCTAATTGTTCAATCATGGAGGCCTCTAATTCCTCGATTAGGCCCTATGCTTGGAAAAGTATCTTGAAGGGTAGGGGTGCTCTTCACAAGGGTTCACGTTGGAGAGTCGGTGATGGTATGTGATAATGCATTAAAATGTATGTTTATTAAATATTTATATGGGCGTTATCTCCGCATTACTATACTTAATTTGTATAACTAAGCTATGATTTGCATTAGTCCATATTGTTTATCTTTACATAATTTCTCAAATAAGATGTCATTCATTGTGTGTAATTTTCTACTTTCAGGAAATCATGTAAAAAAATGAGTTTACAAAATTTTGTAAATGAATAAGTTTACAAAAGCTTGGGTCGTTTACCATGTTTGGAAGCTTCAAATATGGGGAAAAAAATATATATCAAAGTGGCATAATCTAAAAAAGAAAAATTAGATTTGAGTACTGATTAGTAGTTTGAGCATATCTCTCTCCTCAAAAATCCAATTGACTCAAGACCAAATGAACTGGAACCGTGACTTAAATATCTACAACTTTTCATTTTGGGGTCTTTTGAAATTCACAATTTTTGAAGGTTGAATTAACTCACACTTGGCTGTTGAAAATCTAGATGAAAATTAAATAGTAAAAATTTTATTTTATTTGTACACTTTTGACATTAGGGTTTTGAGGGGAGGCTGTGGAGAACGAATTTTGGAGACAGAAACTTGTATTTTTTTTTCTTTAATGACAGCCTAAACTCTTAGTTAGGGTTAAGGGTTATATTTCTTCTATACAATATAAATATTCATTGTGATTCTTCCTAAATTTTGAGTTGGCAACATATTTGATTGTTCAATTAGATTTCTTTTGATGTATTAGTTGTTCCATGCTTTTCCATAAGTTCAATCATGTTTTTATTCTTGTTTAGATGAATTTCTAATAGTTTTAAATAGAAACCAAGTTTTAAAGTGAATGAATTTTTTTGAAAACTATTCTAACCTCATTATTAATCTAAGTTATCATGCATTCTTGAATTGTCTCAGTTCAACCGAATCATGGATTTTTCATTGTCTAAGAACAATCAATTATGTGATATAAATTTTTTTAGAACACAAAGAAGTTCATATCTATATAGGGAAACACCTCGATGCCCTAGTATTTATATTATTGATTTAAATAAGTTATTATTATTCTTGTTTACAATCACCAAACAAAATTACTTTTCTTCTTCATACAAACTGTTGTTTGATTACATTGTCTTTGAATTTACCCTGCTCCTTGTGGTTCGAACTCGGTGTTTTGAGAATTATATTGCTACGATCTCCTACACTTTAGAATGAGCAAGCAGTATATTAATCAAAATAGGGGGGGATCCTTGGTTGCCTTCTTTGGACCGTCGTTTGATTGAATCTCCTATAGTCATTGCCTTGGCCGAATCCCTAGTGAGCTTCCTCATTGTTGAGGACCAAAATTTCACAAGAAAATCCATTCCATAAATAGTAAGCCATTAAAAATCCAGCAAAAAACCAGGTATTATCTTTGTAACCCATGGTCTAAGCCTATGGGATCCTGAGTGGATAGTAAAGGAAGAATGGTTTGGTCAGTAGGTGAGTGATTTCTGGTGTAAGGAGGATCCCGAAGCTTTCCCTTGGTTCATATATTTGCTTGGAATGCATGAACCAATGGAAAACTTAGTTCCCCCATGTGCATGACACCTCCCCACAATTTCCTCTTAATTGTCATTTTCAACAAAGCTGTCACAGTACATCGAGCAGCCCACCCACTGTTTTGACTTTCTAAGAAGGAATCTTTCATTTATAACTAAAGCCAAATACCTATTTTGAGTTATGAGTACCTAAATAAGCTAAACGTCTGCCCAATGCACATTTTTAGGTTCTAGAGGATATGGTTTTACCTAGCAGACCTGGGGCATCCTCGCCCAGGGTACTAGACCAGGTCTGCTATAAAAAGAACACTAAGGCATGGCAGAAAATGGGGGATTTAGAGGGGAGAAAAGTGGGGATTCAGGGGAAGAGTTCAGAGGTTCAAAACATATATTCTTAGAGTTTTAAAAGCCCAACAAGGAAGAGAAAGAAAGAAACAAAATAAGAGAGCCAAGGTGGAGGAATTTGTCCCATATCCTTGAAATCATTCAAAATATCACTTAGCCTCCAAAGAAACATATGCCAAAACATGCACATATCAGATATCACTATCTCGCACAAAAATCCTCCTCACCTAACTATCTTGGAAGACAATGCCCAAGCAAAACCACTTGGATTTGAGTTCCAAATCCCACAAGTCTTGTGCAAAAGCACTAAGTCTGTGAGAATTGGGGTCAGGATCCTCATGGCTGAATTATTCTCATGAAATTCATTTACATATATGTATATGTATTAAAATGTATATCCTAATTTTAGAAACTAACAATTATTTGAAGATATGTGTAGTATATAGTGTGTTTTTATGCAGGACCTATAGAGGTAAAGGGAAATGACAAAACTCTATTGCGTAATAAGCATGGAGAAAGATCGTATAGTTCAGAAAATCAGCATTCTAGGTTCTTACAAGCTTAGTACGCCTAGGAACCACATAACCTTTTTAAATGTTTATACAATAAAAGATAAGCTTCAAATACTCTATTTCAATCTCTTTCTCATTGTGAATATTATAAATAATTATTTTACTTGTTTTGTAAGAGTAAAGGACCATTTTATAACACTAAAACACTTATAATGGTATTTTATTACTGAGTAGGAATCGCATTTTTTGCCTTGTGGAGTTTTATGTGACTTGCGCACAACTTGGTTCGTAATTAGCCCCCATTTAGCTGTGGTGGACTGGGCTGGTGAACCAAGCCCAGTCCACCAAACAATAGGTAAAGGGTTCAGGATCCTTGTTTCTACTTAGGCCTGGGTACTGTCTAAAAAAAGACCCTCACACTTATAAATCCAGTTTCTAAATGCTGGGATGAAGCTTATTTGGCTTATTTCTCACCCCAAGAAGCACAATTGATTAGAAGCATACCTCTAAGCAACAATGCAGTGGAGTCGGACTATAATTCTCTCTAAAGAGCTATCCATGGTGAGTTCGGGATCCATATCTTCCTTTCTTCCTATTTTCTTTTGGAAAATTATTTGGGTCCTTAGAGAACTAGCATCCCGGGAAGCATACTAGTTGATGGAGATCAAGGCACCACTTCGAAGGATCTCGTTCAAATACCAATTGGGCTGGTTACGAGAGCACGAGCAAAGAAGTTCAAGGATGTACTCAACGAACTCATCCAAGAGTTTTGGGCTCAAGCAAATTCGTGGAGGCCCATTGAGCATGATCCACGTGGGCAAAAAAAAAATAGTAAACTTGATTCAAGTTCTAGAAGAATCCGGTCAAGGCTAAGAATTGGCATGAAATATTTTGGGTCTATGTAAAAAACGTTATTCTAGGTTTAGGTGATTTATTTCCTTGTTTTTAGATGCATTTAATGCTTTTTAGGTCAAACTTTATTCCTAATATGGTTAGGTATCAATTAGGAGTTATTTTAGAATATATTTTCTTGTCTGTCAAGTTTGAGGAGCCCTTATATAGTCATCTAAGTCTGTAAATGTTTTTCAGATATTATTGATAAAACTTGTGAGGTTTATTCTCTTTGGTTTTTTGAAGAACTACTCGAACTTATCGGGAATTCCCGTGGCGTTCATCTCAACTTATTAAACAGAGTTTCCACTACCGTTTGTGGCATCTTTCTTATACCGAGGTTCTTGTTTGTCATAAACAATGGGTCGAGGTCTCCCATTTGAATCTGTCCATAGAACGATCTTGAATTCTCTATCGTTGTTGAGTCTCGTTATTCTTGACGGGGTTCACATCACTAGTCTCTATTTTACATCTTCAAATACCACTTTATCTATTTTACCAACCCATTTCACAACTCATCTAACATCTCAGTTCTTATTTTTACATATAACTCAATAAAATAATATAAAATACAAAAAAAAATAATATAAAAAATATTGATTTCTCTTTCATCTCTTCATCTCTGTCTCTCTCCTCAACAACCAAACTCACACTAAAACACCATTGAAAGCACCAAACCAAACCCCTAAACCCACCATTGGAACACCAAACTAAAATCCCAGATCCAAACCTAGCCAAATCCAAACCCACTAAACAAATCATAGCCAAATACCCATCACCTGCAACCACCAATAGCAACAGCAACCCACAACCATCGAAATTTATACCCATCAACAGTAATCCACAACCACCAAAATTTATACATAATCACCGATTCAAACCAACCCATCAATTGCGAGCAAAACCCAACCATTGAGAAAGCCCAGCCACTTAGAAAGCCCCAAAACCCAGTCTTATCCACCGAAGCCACAGAAATTGAAACATCCGATTCAAGCCTCAGCCACCAATTCAAGCCTCAACCACCAAAATCTATGCCCAATACCATTGTATCCACCGAGAGAGAGAAAAAGAAACAAAGAAAAGTTGTAAAGAAGAGAGAGTAAGAAGAAAGTCAAAGACAAGAGAGAGTAAGGAGATATTTTCCAATAATTTTTTTTTTAATTACATCCTAAGCTATAGTTGGTTGAAAAAAAAAAAAAAAAAAAAAGTTCCCACACCCCGATGTGGTTGGTTTTTGGCTAGTTGGTTGCTAAAATAGCAACCAACCAATGCTGCTCTTAGAGCATTAGAATCCGGGATGCAAAAAAAAAAAAAAAAAAAAAAAAAAAAAAAAAAAAAAAAAAAAAAAAAAAAAAAAAAAAAAAAAAAAAAACTCATTTTGTATCCTCAAACATTATTTTATCTATTTTACTAACTCATTTTACAACTCAAATTTTTACATACAACCCAATAAAATAATATAAACTACTTAATAAAATAATATAAAATACTATTTTTTTTCTTTTTCCTCCTACTCACTTTTTCTCTTCACACACGGTCACAAGATTAAACTAATATATTTTTTTTACAGCCTATGAATAGTAAAGTTGCATGTATGCAACCTTACTATTCATAAGTTGCAAATTTTTTTAAGTTTACAAACCTAGATGGAGTGAGTTTTGAGTGGCTTGAGTTGTAAAATAGCAACCGGGGGTGTTTACACCCCCAATGTTAGTGCTCTTAGAATTCCAAATAAGGTTAGGAACATGCAGTGGAGAGTATGTAAGAATGCTATCCATACAAAAACCAATTTGGTTCGAAGAAGGGTGCTTTTAGAGGGTTTGTGTGATTACTGTCATCAACTTCCTGAGGATTTCTCTTCCTGCATTATGGTATGTCCTTGCATTTCAGAGGTGTTGGATTCATATCCTACTTGGGATTTTCGACGAACGATGCATTTTTCCAGTTTTCTTGAACTTGTGCAACATGTTATTACAACAGGTAAAGACTTGGGGCTTTTTGCTCCGTTGATTTGGACCCTTTGGTACCAAAGAAACCATTTAAGTCTTCTTCTCAAAACTAAAAATAATAATATTTGAGTTCCATTCCTTCACCAATAGTACAATTTTTCGTGTACGGCTGATTTAGCCGATTTACCTTAATAAAGTTATTACTTTTCCCCCCTCAAAAAAAAAAAAATATATATATATATATATATATATCTCGTACAAAGCAATATGAATTCTATGTAATGATCAATTAAGATTAACCTACTGCATTCCAACTTACATTGTTAGTACTAAATTTTACTATAAAAGTTTCAGAACATCATTGTTTACCATAATAAGATAAGTGAGAGGTAGGTACAACAAGCTTAAATAAAGGAACTAATCTATAATGATCATATAGTATTTTACCCAAGTAGACTTAGAGTAATAAAATGACCATATTACAACAAACAAACACCGCGTCAACCTTACTATTTTTTCCTCGGATAAAAGAAAATAAGAAACATTTCCCCATTTCCAACTAATTAACAAAACAAAACAATTAAAAAAAAAAACGAAAAAGAAAAAGAAAAAAAAGCAGAAAAAGCTTTTGCTTTTTTGCTTACTTTTTCCTTTTTCCAACACCCACTCCCAGGTAGACCATCAAGCGCAGCCTCGTGGAGCAAATCCGACCCGAGAACCCGCCAAATCATAAACAACCCGGAAACCCTGTTGCTGGATATTCCCAATAATTGACAAGCCACTGAGCGTAGCAGCAAACGCAAAGCAAAAAGTCCCACTACTATCCACCGGGATCAAATAATTCGTGGCCGGCAATGACACGTCAGCACCTCGAAAATGCAACACCACTGTGGGTACCTTCACCTCAGTTTTCCCTGACAGGTCAAAGCAGGTGTCGAAGAGAGAGAACTCGGGTGCCCGTTTCAGATTCGGAGCTCCGGCCCTGAAAGCGTCCCTGAATGCCAAATAAGCGGGTCTGGTCAAACGGGTCACGGAAGTACCCGAATCGATGATAACCCCACCGTTCCCAGCTGCGTCGAGCTTGAACAACGAGGGCGTGACCCCACGTACACGTCTCCCTCCGACACTGATCCCCAGCATCTCCAAGTAGTAAAAGGTGTCGAGCTTTCGGTTGACCAACAAGGGAGTGAACTTGGCGGTTCGAGAAACAGCGGCGTCTCCGAAAACAATTGAAGAAGGCTTAGAGGAAGTGGAGGCAGATCGGTCTACCAGACAGTAGGAGAATTTCCGGTTGAACCGGCGACCGGCTTGGGTGGGAAACGATAACCTCCCCCGACCTAAACCCAACAAACCAGCTGCACCGACGAACAAACCCTCGTTATCGTGGCCGCAACCGAGGGCGACACGTGGGACTTTGGTGCCACGGAAGGTGAGAGTTTCGGTGGAGAAATCACCTTGTGTGATAGATCCGTCACCGTAAGAGACTTGGTAGAGACAGGCCTGGCGTTGTTGGTTACAGCCAGGAGAGTCTAGCTTACGACACAAGGGTGACGTGCAGGCGATCCCGTTGAAAGATCTCGATTTTTTTGGGTTGAAAACGGGGTCGCTTTGGGAGTAGCATTTTTTGCAAGGAGAGCATTGGATCCAGACCACGTCGCTTCCTGTGTCCAGGACCATGTAGGCGTATTTAGGTGGGGTTCCTACGCCGATGCGTGTGAAGTACTCGCCGCTGCCTGAGGCTAGACCGGAGATGATCGAGCTGCTGAACCCTAGGCCCAGACCTCCGTGGCCGCCGCCGCGCTTGGCGGCTGCGAGGGAGAGAAGGGAGTCCACTCGCAGCGCGTCGCGTTGGAGCTTGAGGTGGAAGAGTTGGTCTGGGGTTTTGTTGGAAGAGAGGGAGTCTATGTGGTGGAGTTGGAGAGTGGCGGTGGAGTTGGAATCTGGGTCGGCTTCGGTGGTGGTGGAGGAGGAGAGAGATTCAGATTCGGGTTCGAGCCATGAGAGGGTGGTTTGTGGAGCAGTGAGAGGGTTGAGGAGTAGGGTTTGGGTTTGGGTTTGAAGTGAGGCTGAGGAAGAAGTGGAGAGAGAGAAGAAAAGGGCGGTGGTGAAGGTAAAGAGGAGGACATTTCTTGATTTGGATTCCATACTGGAGTCCTGGCAGAGACTGAGAATGAGAGTGCAAAGAGAGAGATAGAAGTGTATAAATAAAAACTAAAAAGTAAATATGAAAGAGAAAGAGAAATAGAGCGCGGTGTGACTTTGTGCTACCAGTGCTGTAGGAACACTTCCAGGAAAGCACAGGCCCTTCTACGAATCTACATTGGAGTGGATTTATCTGCATTTTTTTAAATATTAAGTCTAAAATATGCAATAATTCTACAATCTTTTCACAACTACAACTAAGGTTGAATTTGTAAATTTCAGATTTTTTTTCATAACCATCGTGTGATTTGTTGATTTTTTTTTTTTTCAAAACTTAATTTTATTATTATAATAATAACAATTATTATTGTGGGAGACAAAAACTAACCTGTGGTGAGGTCGTCCACGGATTCAAAGCCTAATGTTTGTCACAATCTATTTATAAATAAGCAATAGGGAAAAAGCACTCCTCAATGGGGCACTCAAACAGCTGATTTCCTTAATAACATATTTTTCAGATCAAGCTACACTATTACAACAGAGAATTCTACTGTTCCCATGGTTTTACACTCTAATTTTCTTAGACAGCATATGTTTTTTCCTTCTCTCTCTTTTTTCTCTCTTTGTTTCGGTCCCTTTTTTTTACCCCTCTTCCCCTTCTTATAGACACATCTCTTGCTCTTATCTCTTTAGCTATCCTATTGCTAGCTGCACAATCAGAGATATTTTTCTTTACTTTATCGGTTTCCTCCTCTGCCTTATCCTGAAACTTTGACTTTTTGGGGGGTGTTAGTATTGTTCAAGTTGTCTTATACGCATTTAATGTAGCAGAGGTTAGGCAAGAACTACCTCATTAATGTAGAGGTAAAAATCTTCAACTTTCTTGTGTGTTCTGGAAGTTTCCCGTGGTTCCTAGCATCTTTTAGAAGCTGCACATGGATTATTCGTGCATCATGTTTCGAGTAAGTTAACTTCTTACCTTTTCCACGAGAACTGATTTCCCATGTCGCTCTTCTCTTCCGTAATACTTGGGATGATCCAGCTTCCCTTCTTTATAGTTTATTACCCACTGAGCCTTCCTCCTAATATACAGGCCAAGCCTAATTCATTCTCCATGGCCTAATTACTTTTTGGGCTTAAGGCTCGGGTGGGTAAAAATCTCCAACCTTCTTGTGTGTTCTGGAAGTTTCTCGTGGTTCCTAGCATCTTCTGGAAGCTGCACATGGATTATTCATGCACCATGTCTCGAGTAAGTTAACTTCTTACCTTTTCCACGGGAACTGATTTTTTATGTCGCTCTTCTCTTCCCTAATACTTGGGATGATCCAGCTTCCATTCTTTATAGTTTATTACCCACTGAGCCTTCCTCCCAATATACAGGCCAAGCCTAATTCATTCTCCGTGGCCTAATTACTTTTTGGGTTTAAGGCTCGGGTGGGGACTCTTCTACTTCCCACAATTATTATTATTATCAACATAAAATTAAGATGATAAAAAACTAAAATGTATGTTTAAACTTTAAATATATATATAAATATATAATTTATATTCAATAAAAACGTACATGAAATACTAGTAGTATTGTATAAAAATAATATTACAATAATTATAATTTCACTTATACAAAATTGTGAAATTTATAATGTTTTTTTTTTTTTTTTTGGGTGCAGATGTAGCCTTAGACAGATGCTGTATCTGGGTTGGCTAGCTAAAATTTAGAGAATTTGGGTACTGTTCATACTCCAACCGGTTCGATATATATGGATTTTTTTTTTTTGGGCTCATGAACAGTAGCCCATCAGACTTGATGGGCTACTGTTCATTCTCTAAATCATTTTTTTCTATTATAATAATTAAGTGTTGAATAAAAAAATATTGGAAGATGTGTAGTTGTTAAAAAAAGAATAAATAATTAATAAAGAAATAATATTTAAATGAGATAAAGAGTCTGTTGGAAAATGTATTTAAAAAAGTGGGTAAATAAAGATAAAAATTACTGTTTATTCTCTAAATAGTACAAAAATTTGATAATTCTGCTAAAGATGCTCTCTTCTGGGTTTGAGTTTTCCATTTTCCAGATTTTCTCATTTCTACAGTTTGTCAGGTTGCACGTGTCTAACATCATGAATTTCACCAACTTGGCCACAATGTCAATTTAAAAAAAAAAAATGAAAATCAAGAAGATTTTATTGAAACAAAAAAAGTACAAATTACACTGAAATTCGAATTAAACCTGCTCATTTATAACTAACTACATTAGAGCACTTGAGGGGTAGAGCCCAAAACAAAAGACCAGTTTAGCTTGTTCGATAAAGACCAGATTGTTAAGCAATGAGCCCCACCATGTGCTTCTCTTTGCCACATTGTTAAGTGATTGATTAAAAAGTCTTTTCATCTTGGAACTTAATTTTTGTTGCTTGAGGGCTGAGTTTAGTTCACGCATTTAAACATACAGTGTATCTTTAAATTATTATTTCAGTTCATAAAACACGTTACACACACCGTTTGCACTAATATTTTACCCTCTCCTTGAAATAGTGTTTTCTGCATTGGTTATTCTACAATTTGATTTGTTTGTAACAAAAAATGTCGTTTATTACTTTAAAAAAAATATATTTTATCCTTTTTTTTTTCTTTTACATAATTTGTAATTTTGTATAGGTCTTACGATAACCACTAAGCCCTAGGGGATAGATTCTGTCATTAGTTTTACCATATAACTAATGATATAGTGAAAGAGACTATTAATCATTTAATCTTAACAAATTTTCATCATTAGTCATATTCGACCTAATTAATCTGCTATTAAGGGCTTCTCAATGGATGTCATTAGCAAGTTGGTTCATGGTTGTGTTGTGCCCACGTTAATTTCAATGTGTGGAAAGGGAAGGAACTGGGGAAGTGGGATAATATTCAATGACAGAATATACCCCTAGGGCTTAGTGGGGAGACAAATATCTTTATCAGTTTCTTTATTTTGGTCGGTAGAATTTCGATTTATATCAACGGTTGTTAATTAATATTTCAAAAAACAGATAGGTACTAAGATCATTCCCTTTCGATAATGTATAAAAAAAATGTATTTTTTTTTTTTTAGAATAAAAGAAAAGACACTTTTATCTATTTTATATAATCACTTTAGCAATATATCATACCTTTCATTCTTTATTTTACAAACCAAAATGCAAATGGTAACACAAGCCCGAATCGCAAACCCATCAACACAAAAACAAAATCGTAAACTCAACACAAACCAAAACGACATCGACACACACAAGTCAAACCCAATTGCAAACCTTGAGATCTACTAGCGTCCAACAACAAAACCACACACCGCGATCTCTGCATCATCGACGTTAGCAAGATCCACCTAACAGGAGCACTTCCTTCCTTTGCATCAATGATGCCAAAAAGTCGCAGCACAAAGGTAATCAAATCTTGAAAATCCAAATTGAGAGAGAGAGAGAGAGAGAGATGCAAATAAAAAAATTAGGGAAAAATTTACATGTGCTACAATTAATGAAAATTTATTTTCAATGTTACTGTAGCATTTTGTAAAAATTTGCACGATGATAAAACACTGGATGTGGAGGCGATTTTGTGTATTTGGTACTCTATTTTGCATTTTAAGGATTTTTGCATTTTTAAATGGGAATGCTCAGAAAGTAGGAAGTAAAAAGTTTATATTTTTTCCACAAAAATTTAGATACGTTTATCAATTCCTTATATTGCTCCCCTAAAAAAAATTAAAAAAAAATTCTATTGCAAAATAATAATAATAATAATAATAATAATAATAATAATAATAATAATAAGACAAAAATGCAAATTACATCCCCTCTAAATTTGATTGAAATTTATTTCGGTCCTCTAACTTTATTTTCGTTTAATTGAGTCCTCTAAGTTTTAAATTTATTCAATTAAGATCTCATGTCCAATTTTGTTAAAAAAAATATTTTTCTCACATAAAAAAAAACTATAAAATTAATAAGTATATTGTATAGATTTTTTATGTTAGAATATTTTTTCGAAAAATCTTTTTTTATTAGTTAATTGCATACTTAACTATCATTTTTAACGAAATTGGACAAAATGCTTCAATTGATAAATTTGAAACTTAGAGGACTCAATTGAACAAAAATAAATTAGAGGACTAAAGTGAATTTTAGTCAAGTTTAAAGAGTACAATTTGCATTTTAACCAAATAAAAATCACACTTTCACTTTCCAATCCGTCATCACATTTCTCCTCTCTCTCAACAACCACATTTTTCCTACATTTTTTTTTTTTTGGCTTCTCCTTTCCTAACTAGGCCATTGAAAACATTGTAGTGAAATGATTCCCTTGTTTGATGTTCAAAGCAAGGTTTTAAATTTCGTTTTGTTATGGTGCACTTACCCCCTTGTTCCATTTCGGTCTAAATTCTAATTTGTTTCAGACTATTCTGGTGTTCTAGGTGAATTTCGGTTGTTAAAGTCTTTAAATTCCGGCCTATTCCGAACTATGTTGGATTTTTTTTTCTTTTAAAACATTGAAGCTCAAATTCATCATTTGACTCATTTTATTCCTATATCATATTTTGAATTTTGTGCTAGTTAATTGGATATAATGAAATATAAAGTCGTAAATATATAAATTATATATATATATATATATATATATATATGTGCGTGCGCGTGCGCGTGCGCATGTGTACATATATGTGTGTATGTGTATATATATATATCTAGTGAGTAATCCTGAAACAGTGCACCAAAACACATCAATATCAAAATATTCGATTTCGGTTATCAATCTGGAACGATATCTAGAACAAAATTTAAAACCTTAGTTCATAGTATTCTCCTAGTCCTAATCAACTGACCATAACTAGAAATATCACATTTTTTGTCTATTAAAGTAGTATTACTCGACAAAAAATGTGACATGGGCAATTAATAGTAACATGTTTTTTTTTTTTTTTTTTTTTTTTTTTTTTTTTTTTTAAATTTTATACAGTAACGTGTGTTAGTTACTCGGCAAAATAAATAAATAACATATTAGTTAAAAATTATTTTAATTGGATCACATGTGACATGAATATATTATTAACAGGTATATAGCTAGGAATGAGAGAATGGGTCTCTTTGTCTCCTTTGTACGTAGTTTATACTTCGTTCTTTATTAAGGTTTGCCTAAGGATAATCTCATAGAAATGATAGAATATTTATTATTACTATATAATTATCACAATCTCGCCATTATTAGTATTTTGTGTCGGAGAGGCAAAAAACAAACAAATGAAAACTGGAAAATAGAGAAAGGTTCATTGAATCTGGGAACAAACAAAAGAAAAAAGATAAAGAGAGCCACAAAATCCCAAAGCGGCCCATATGATGTTATGGTATCTAATGAAGATTTTTATTAATGCACCATGATTGGATTCATAGATTGTGATTGCTCCTAGATATAGACGTAAGGATTAATATACTCTGCAACTTAATTTTCTGAAAGTTCCTTTTGTTAAATTTTTTAAATGTCTAATTATTTATGTCACCGATTCTCAAAAAAAATAAAATATTTATGTTATTTGTCGTTGCCCAGTGGCTCATATGTGTGTGTATATATATAGGACAAAATTTATATATAGTACCTTAGGTGCTATTTTTTTGGTTCTCCTCTTAAGATTTTGTTATGTGATTACTTAACTGAAAAAATACACTTTTATTCATGAAAAAAAAGCCATATGATAGAATTTTAAGAGAGAAACCTAAGAAACAGCACATAAGTACTGTACCTAATTCTGACTCATATATATATGCGTGTGTGTGTGTCATTTTTGTACAAGGTTGTTCATAATCTCATACATTATTGACTATTTATTTTCTTGTCATCTCCTTGGTCCCAAACTGTTCATCCTGCCATTGTAAATTTGTTGTTTAGCCTGAAGTGTGTTACTTGGAAAGGAAATTTACACAGCCAATTTTAGACCAACATTTTAATTAAGTATCCAAACCAAGTTTCCTTTTAAAATAAAATAAAGTATAATTGTTCGAAAAAAATAAATAAAATTTTAAAAAGTTATACATAAATAATAAGTTGAAAGAATAAGTTTATTCATGAAACAAAATATAAGTTTAAAATTTTAAAGAGAAAATGCATACAATTGGGTGTCACCTCAAATAGACGGTGAATAATTAATTACAATATTTGAATTAGAAAAAAAGAAAAGAAAAATAACAAATAGAAAGATTACAAAATGTTGTGTTTGAATTTGAAAATAGCCATAATAGTTGAATAGAAATATTTAAGATTCAAATCTCCCATCTCCTCTTTATACTACTGTTAAATTATCAAAAATAAAAATAAAAATAAAAATAGCCAATAAAATAATCACTCGTTCACAATCTCACAAATACTTACTTTAGGTTAGAGATTGCAGGCAGAGTGTTGGACAAGTTAACTACATGAAGGTTTCCGTGAATCATTGATTGGGTCTTTTAGTAAAGAATCAAGATTGACATCCGCTAATCACGCATGCACGCCTTTGTTTGACCTGAAAAAGCCACATGCATAAAATTTCCATGTTTCCATTGATTGTTTATGGTTATGGGAACTCCAAAAGTAAAGTTAAAGCATAATAAGTACAGTCATAGAGAGACGTAAGTGAGTTGCAATAGTATTGGTCATAGAAAATGCAATGCTCCAATTCATGTTCATATTAGAGAGTTGCAATAGCATACTAGTCTTGGTGTTTCCTCGTGACCCTTTATACCCTTTGCTTTGATTCCTATCTTCTAACAATCACCCATCCACTCTTCTTTTCCTTTTTATTTATTGGGTCATGTTAATGGGTGTTTTTAAGGCAATGGTTAACAATCCATTTTAGGAAAATTTTGACATAATTTTTATGGGAAATAAAAAAAAACTGTAAATTTTTTTTTTCCCTATATAAACTTTCTTTAAATGGATTATTAACCATTGTTCTAAGGACATCCGTCAGTATTTCCCTTATTTATTTCTTCTAAAAGGCTAGTTAAAATGGATGCTTTTGGCAAAATATGGGAGAGGCTTGAGTCCGTTTTGTGTACTAGACCCAATAAGATGTTGACACACGTAAGAATTCTTAAATACATGGCAATATTCATTGGGTTCAATATAGGATATTGGACCAAAGCCAAACCCACAAAATAAAATATCATTTAACAAATTTTTTGGCTTGTGAAAAAATTGGTTTGAAAGTGACAATAAAAATTGCTTGTTTCTTTTCTGTTTTGTTTTATTTTCTTAAATAGTGTTTTTTTCTTTAAAATTGATAATGCTTTATCTTTTTTTTTTCTTATTTGTGGAAGTTGGTAATGTGATTGCTGATTTCTTTAAAAAAATCTTTTAATGAAAAAAAAAATTGACAATGTGATGATTTCCGATTTCTTAACTAGATTTTTTTTTGGGGACAAATTGGCAATGCTTTTTGCCTATGTTTTAATGAAAATTTTAATTTAAAATAATAAAAAAAATCATTTGAATTGACAATGTGAGTGCCCATTGCTTATTATTTAAAAAAAAAAAAAACTGGCAACCAATTTCTTTTTAAAAAGCAAGGAAAAAAAAAAACATATGCATGCATGTACTTTCCTAGTAACTTTCTTTCATTTGCCATGCCTAAAGCATACTATACTTGAATCATATTACTTTTTTTCATATTTCCCATGCATACTATTCTTGATTCTCATCACATTCTTTTTCTTCAGCTTTAATTTTTTAACATTCTTTGCAGATTTTGCTACTATGCATTCATGGATGCAAAATTATCACTAACTCTTGTTTCGCCTATTTAAACTCTCAATTCATTTTTTTATCTTCCAGTACTGACTACTCATTTCACACTTATCAACTTTCTTCGATCTCATATACAGATATACTTCACAGTTCCTCAACCTCTTTCATTTACAATCCCCACACTCAGTGGTGGAGCCACACACAAAGGTGGGGGGCCAAGGCCCCCCAAAATTTTAAAAAATTAATTTATAGTATGTATATTATTTACATTTTTAAAAATGTAGCATGTAAAAATTGAAGTTGGCCCCTCCAAATTTTGAGTTATTTCAATGGTGCTCTTAAAAGAAAAAGAAATTATATTAAAATCATATAATTTAAGAGGTATAACAAATTAAACTATGTAGAAAATGATAAATTTTTGTATATGTCTAATAGAAGAAATACATGACTTTTATATACTCATTAAAATTTAGAAAATGATAAATTCTCTTAGTAAATTAATTTATATACATGTGTGTGTAGAGGTTTGTCTTAACTAATATATGTTGGTGCAAACACAATAATAATGGAAATAATACACAAAGAGAAACTGAATAGTACTTCTGAATATTATTAATATAAAGAAAGGAAATACACAACACTATTTGGACTGAGGCGCGGCACTCGCTCTCTTTAAGGAGATTCCAAGCCCTTGGTTGGCTAACTCTTGTAACCGGTGCAGACCTTCTCTGACTTGTCTCCCCCAGGATACAACAGCCCAACAAGTGTCGTATGGCTAGAACAACCTCTGCACAAAGTGTTCAAGCCCAAAGCTCCACCAGAAAGAACACCCTTCCTTGCCAATAATCTCTCTATTTTTTTAGTGTGTATTGTGAATTGCAGTAACTTGGATTGGGTCTGAATGAGTCTATTTATAGGCTCAATGGGCCTTACGAAATTACTACCCAATTTATTCTAATTAATTAGGTCCAATTATTCTGATGTAATGGGTGTTACAAGATTAATTGTTGGATATTAATCTGATGGGCTGGAGTTACACAATTAATGGTGAGATGAGGAGTTTCTGAAGAATGAATAGGCCCAAACGGATAGTCCATTAAGGGTTAATGGCTCTTCATTGTCCATAATAAAATGGAGTATTAATTCGGGCCATTTACTCACCAACGAATGGTAATTATTCTGAATGGACTGTCAAGTAGGAGGATCCAAGGGGCTGATTCATTTCCATTTTTGATACCTCCACTCTTCACCTCCCCCTTGCGCACGTATCTAGCCCAATATCTGAGACAATTCATGTTAGCCCATTAATCACCACAATTAAAAAGAATAAAAAAGTCTCTCTCCTTTTCAATGTGGGATTAAACATTTTTCACAACTCTTCATCTTCCATATTCACTCCACATCTTTACATTTATTTTATAACATTTACTCATTTTAATTATTTAATATTAAAATGTTCCAACAATCCCCCACTCATTTTAATATTAAATTTTAGTTAAAGAGAGATTACCAGGCAAAGATGGGTCACTATGCATCATGAAGGTGTGCTCTGCATTGAACCTTCACTTAGTAAAACAGCGATCTCAACTCCAGAGTCGTAGTGGTCTCCGACTTGAACTAGGACTGCTTTAGGGAAATTAAACATCACTGCTTACACATAACAACCCAGGTGTTGACATGAGCTTTTATAGCTAGCACTTTACGGCCATGTGCTGATCCCAGTTTCATGAGTGTATTTGAGATTAAGTCCAAATCTCATAGGGAGCGGCCCCACCCCCACACTCACATAGGTGAAATTTGTCAAGGGTGCTCCTGCAATTCTGACACCCCACTCATACGAGCTACAAATTTCATTAAGAGTTTTTTACTCAACCTCTCCACATTACAGGATAAATGCACTTACATCATAGGGATGAACAATTAAAAAATTATTTACAGAATAAATAATTTAAAAAAAAATAAATAGTGCATTTCTTACGACCATCATATGATTCGTTTTTCCCATTGAACCCAATTCTCAGGATCTCTGGTCCTTGGGTTGGGTATCCTCATACATGGCTCATGATTCTATGGACTTTAGTCCCATCCCCCTCGATGTATTCCAGACTCTATCTTTTGCCAAGGCCTTGGTAAATGGATCTGCAAGATTATCATTAGATTTAATATAATCCACAGTTATGATGCCACTACTCAAATAAGATCGCACGGTACTGTGCTTTCTTCTTATAGGTCTGGATTTACAGTTGTAGTAACGGTTTTTAACTCTACCAATTGTGGCAGTGCTATCACAATGAATTAATATAGGTGGAATTGGCTTTTCCCAAAGGGGAATTTCATATAACAAATCTCTGAGCCAATTTGCCTCTTCACTAGCTGAAGCTAATGCTATTAATTCAGCTTCCATTGTTGAATTAGCAATTATTGTTTGCTTTTTAGATTTCCAACAAATAGCACCACTACCTAAGGTAAAAATATAACCAGTGGTAGAGAGAGAATCACCTGACAAAGTATTCCAATCGGCATCACTAAAAGCTTCAATCACAGCAGGGTACTTTTTATAAAATAAGCCATAGTTTTTGGTACCAATTAAATATTTCATAACTCGCTCAATAGCTAGCCAATGATCTTTACTAGGTTTGCTAGTAAATCTGCTAAGCACTCCTACTGCATATGCAATGTCAGGTCTAGTACAATCTGTAGCATAACGCAAACTACCAATGATACTAGCATAATCCTTTTGATTAAAAATCTCATTATCATTATTCACAGGAAATAAATGAACACTAGAATCAAAAGGAGTAGCTACACTTTTGTGATCATGAAAATTATATTTTCTCAATATTTTCTCAACGTAATGTGATTGATCAAGATATATTCCATCACATGTTTTTGTAATTTTCATGCCCAAAATAAAATTAGCCTCACCAAGATCTTTCATATCAAAATGGCTTTTAAGCATATTTTTTGTTTCATTTATAACATGCATATTTGAGCCAAAAATTAACATATCATCCACATAGAGGCTAATAATAACATGTAAATTATTCCATGATTTAGAATAAATACATTTATCACATTCATTTGATTTATAACCATTCTCAATCATGCAGGAATCAAACTTTTCATGCCACTGCTTAGGTGCTTGTTTCAAGCCATATAGGGATTTAGTTAGCTTACATACCTTGCTTTCTTAGCCAGGCTCTACAAAGCCTTCGGGTTGGTCCATATAAATCTCTTCCTCTAGGTCCCCATTAAGAAAAGCAGTTTTTACATCCATTTGATGAATTTTCAAATCAAAAATTGCAGCAATGGCAATTAACAATCTAATAGATGTAATTCTTGTTACCGGAGAAAATGTATCAAAGAAATCAAGATCAGCTTTTTGTTTAAAGCCTTTTGCAACAAGTCTAGCTTTAAACTTATCTATTGACCCATCCGGTTTCAACTTTTTTCTAAGGACCCATTTACAACCTATGGTCTTACAACCCGGTGGAAGATCTACTAATTTCCAAGTTCTATTAGAAATTAGAGATTCCATCTCATCATTTGCAGCCTCTTTCCAAAATATGGCATCAGGTGATGTTAAAGCCTCTTTTAAATTTTTGGGATTTTCCTCAATGTTAAAAACATAATAATCAGGACCAAAATCCTTTTCAACTCTAGCTCTTTTACTCCTTCTAGGTTCCATTTCAAAATTTTCTTGATTTTGAAAATGTGAAGTAGAAGAACTAGGTTGTGACAAAATATTTTCTTCACCCCCACTATTTTTCAATTTAAAATGAAATTTTTCTTCATGAAAAATTGCATCACCAGATTCAAAAATTATTTTGTTTTCAAGATCAAAAAATCTATAGGCTGCACTATTAATCGCATAACCAAGAAAAGCACAGGTAGTAGCTCTTATACCTAATTTAGGCATTTTAGGGTCAGTAAGCCTTACATAAGCAAGACAACCCCATACTCTCAAATATCCCAAATTTGGCTTATGTCCTTTCCACATCTCAAAAGGTGTGGTGTGTGACTTTTTATGTGGCACCCTATTCAAAACATGACATGCAGTTAAAATAGCTTCACCCCAAAAATGTAAAGGTGCACCAGATTCAATTAACATGGCATTTGTTAACTCAATTAAAGTTCTATTTTTTCTTTCAGCCACACCATTAGAAGCAGGTGAATATGGTGCAGTAGTTTCATGGATAATTCCCAAAGACTGAGCAAATGAGTTGAATGCACTTGATTCATACTCACGGCCTCTATCACTTCTTATTCTTTTTATTTTTCTACCGAATTGATTTTCAACTTCTTTTAAAAAATCTTGAAATTTTTCAAAAGCATCACTTTTATTTTTCAACAAATAAATAGTTGTATATTTTGAGAAATCATCAATAAAAGTGATAATATATCTATTTCCTCCACGAGTTAAAATTCCCTCAAATTCACATAAATCGGAATGAATTAACTCAAGCAATTCGGTATTTCTTACAACATTTTTATGAGGCCTTTTTGTAATCTTAGCTTGACTACAAGTTTCACATTTTTCAAAATCTTTTGACAGTCTTGGAATTAATCCTAAACTACTCATGATTCCCACATATCTACTATTTATATGACACAAACGAGCATGCCAAAAATTAATAGAAGAAAGCATATAAACTGAACTGGTAGATGCTTTATTATTCTCAACATTCAATTTAAACATTCCATCACAAGCATAACCCTTGCCCACAAATAATCCCTTTTTTGTGATTACATAATTATCAGATTCCATAGTTTGCTTGAAGCCAGCCTTGTTAAGCAAAAAACTTGACATCAAATTCTTCCTCATGGACGGAGTGTAAAGTACATCTTTCAATGTTAGCACACGTCCAGAAGTGAATTTCAATTCAACCTCACCACTCCCAAGAACCTTGGTTTTACTAGAGTCACCAAGCATAACAGTTTTTTCTTCTTCAAAAGGAGTGTACAATTTGAACCAATTCTTGTCATAGCAGACGTGCCTATTAGCACCGGAATCTGCCCACCACCCTTCAACATATTGCACCATATTGATGTCTGTAATCATAGCCACTAAAGGCTCTTCGGTTACGTTAGCCTGCGGGACAGATTCACGTTTCCGAAATTTGCAAAATCGAGCAATATGCCCACTCTTGCCACAGACAAAACAGGATCTATTAAATTGATCTTGTGAAGGGGGTCCTTGGTTCTTATTGTAATTTTTATTTGGGTTTCCCCTTCCTTGAGGTCTATTATTATTTTTAAAGGCTCTTTTTTTTAGGCTTCAATTGAACATTTCTAGGAAAATGATTTTTGGGCATATTATTATTGGATGAAATAAGGTTTACCTTTGTGGTGGAATTACCATTGCTCTCTTGTGTCATGAGTGCATCTTGTCCTCTAGCCTCCTCCTCCACACGGATGCGTGTGATCAAAGTCTCCAAGGATGTCTCCTTCTGTTTGTGCCGCAAAGTTTTTTGGAACTCCCTCCAAGATTGTGGTAGTTTATCAATTATGCCAGCTACCACCAAATTATCTCCAATCTTTATGCCTTCGGATCTCAATTCTGCCACAATCATTTGGAAGTCTTGTGCTTGATCCACCACCGATTTTCCATCCACCATTTGGTAACGGAAAAATCTACTAGCAGCATACTTCTTTGCACCTGCCTCCTCGGTATCATACTTGCTTTGTAAAGCCTTCCAAATTTTCTTAGCAGAATTGTAAGTTGTATCATAATAATCATAGAAATGATCGGCAAGACAATTCAATAGATAAGAGCGACAATTATATTCATCTTTTGTATACTTATCTATTTTTTCTTGATGGAGAATATATTCTTCCTCACTCATCTCATCGGTAGGAACTTTTGACGGATTCTTGTCAGTGAGGATGTAGGAGACTTTGAGAAGACTTAAGTAGAAGAGGACCTTTCCTTTCCACCTCTTAAAATGGGCTCCCTTAAAGCGAAAGGGCTTGTTGAGATCTCCAACAGGCTCATTTGGTTTCTCTTGTGAAGACTCCATGTGTTTGAATCTCCTTAAAATTGTTGGTGCAAACACAATAATAATGGAAATAATACACAAAGAGAAACTGAATAGTACTTCTGAATATTATTAATATAAAGAAAGGAAATACACAACACTATTTGGACTGAGGCGCGGCACTCGCTCTCTTTAAGGAGATTCAAGCCCTTGGTTGGCTAACTCTTGTAACCGGTGCAGACCTTCTCTGACTTGTCTCCCCCAGGATACAACAGCCCAACAAGTGTCGTATGGCTAGAACAACCTCTGCACAAAGTGTTCAAGCCCAAAGCTCCACCAGAAAGAACACCCTTCCTTGCCAATAATCTCTCTATTTTTTTAGTGTGTATTGTGAATTGCAGTAACTTGGATTGGGTCTGAATGAGTCTATTTATAGGCTCAATGGGCCTTACGAAATTACTACCCAATTTATTCTAATTAATTAGGTCCAATTATTCTGATGTAATGGGTGTTACAAGATTAATTGTTGGATATTAATCTGATGGGCTGGAGTTACACAATTAATGGTGAGATGAGGAGTTTCTGAAGAATGAATAGGCCCAAACGGATAGTCCATTAAGTGGGTTAATGGCTCTTCATTGTCCATAATAAAAATGGAGTATTAATTCGGGCCATTTACTCACCAACGGATATGGTAATTATTCTGAATGGACTGTCAAGTAGGAGGATCCAAGGGGCTGATTCATTTCCATTTTTGATACCTCCACTCTTCACCTCCCCCTTGCGCACGTATCTAGCCCAATATCTGAGACAATTCATGTTAGCCCATTAATCACCACAATTAAAAAGAATAAAAAAGTCTCTCTCCTTTTCAATGTGGGATTAAACATTTTTCACAACTCTTCATCTTCCATATTCACTCCACATCTTTACATTTATTTTATAACATTTACTCATTTTAATTATTTAATATTAAAATGTTCCAACAATATATTAGCATTACAACTTGGCCCCCCCAAACCAAAATTTCTGGCTCTGCCCCTGCCCACACTACTTACTCCTTACTCCCTATTCTTCTCACGTTTTACTTGTAAACTCACATCTTATTTGTAAGAACACATTTAGTACACTAAAAGGGAATTACATACTGTAAAAAAAAAGTGTTGTAATGAAATAACTAAATCTGAAGAGTGAAGAGGAGAAAAACCACCATCATCCATGTAATGGACGACTATAACAAACATTAAATGAGATCCCTATAAATGGCATGAGTGAAAGTTATCGTGCTAGATAAGCAAAAGTGTAACTGACGGACCAACGGGCAAAATATCATTAAAGTCTATAACGCCCATTATTCATTACCAACATATCCAAAATCATAAAGATTAGCAATTACTCACATCTTGAGGGGCACAAACCTATTAGAAGGCACAAAGATTCCTTGGCCAAATAGTGATTCTCTGCACGATCAAGTTTTCATCTTTCTAACTAACCCATCAAAGACTCCTTGGCGCACACCACACAAGTGTACTCCAAGTGTATTTACTCTTTTTGTAGGATTCCATAGTTGCTGATTCCTGATTGTCCATCTGCATTGATGAGAAGTTCAACTAATGAACCCGAAAATTTGGAGGTGGAATTTGAAGTCTCTAAAAATTTTTTTTTTTAGCAAAAACATTAGTTAAAACGATTCATGGGTTTATTTTTTTAAGGGAAAATGACTTAACTTTTGAAAAATCTCATGATTTTTGAGAGAATGGTTTGAGAAGAAGAACATCATTTTAAAAACTCGTTTGTGAAGAGATGACAAAAAAAAAGGTCTGGGAAAATTATTTTGAGAAAATTCCATGGGTTTTTCCTTTAAAAAAAAAAGGAAAAACAAACTAAAACAAAAGTCCCATGATTTTTAAGATGAAATGAAGTTTAAAAAAACAGAGTTTTGAAAATGAGACTTAAAGAAAATATTCAGGGGCTCTATTTTTTAAGAAAGAGAACTTGGGTTCCAAAAATCCCATGACTTTTATAAAAAGAAGTATTTCCTTTTTGAAACTTTTCTCATCCAAAAGATCTCTTTTATTATTCTTTGCAAAAATCCCAATGTGGTAAAAGAAAACTCTTTAAGAAAATTCCATTTTTTAAAATAAAAAAGAATTGATTTTTCGGGTTTAAAGAAATGGAAAAGAATTTTTTTTTTAGCATTTTAGGAAAGGATATTTTTTAGGAAAGAGCATTTTTGAAAGAAAGGTTTGAAGGGAAAAGCTGAAAAAAGAGCTTTTTTTAAAAAACCATTTCCTTAGAAAGCATGTAAAGAATTTGTTTTACCCAAGCATATTAATCTATGGCAACATTATTGATGAGAAAAGTAAAGAATCACAATATTAAAGCTTCGTTTGGATAGCATCTCTCACGTCCACGTTTTGCCTTTTTTTTTTTTTTTTTTTTTTTTTTTTTAGCGCTTAATGCATTGTTTATGAGACATGAATAGTGTATTTAGCCCAATGAATAGTGTTGAACAGTAGTGAATAGTAATAAACAGTAACCAGAAATTATTTTTTTATTGTTTTCAGTTTTCAGCAAAATAAGCGGTATCCAAACGCACACTAAGAGTGCTATAATCTTAAAAACGAGCAAAATAAGGTGTTGAAATTTAAATAACAACAGAATAAAAGTTGGAATTTAAATGACATTGAAATAAAGTGCAAAAATTTAAATGACATTAAAATAAAGTGCAAAAATATTGTAAAGGTTCATTGAAAATGAGGTTTTTATTTTTTATTTTTTTATTTTATATATATATATATATATATATTTTAAGTCTCTCTTAAATAGATTTTAAATTCTTTAAGCCCTATGGGTGCTTCATCAAAAAGAGATCAGAGTTGTACGCCATCAACCATATTGTGCTTTACTTGAGGTTTAAAATTCATTTAAAAGGGATGGGTAAAAAATCTTAAAAAAAAAAAAAAAAGGTGTCTAGATAGTAATATATGTATGTGTGTGTGTGTGTGTGTGTGTGTAGAACGAGGAAAATAAAAGGGAAGAGAGATTGAGCATAAATTAAAAGGGATGACACTAAAGTAAAAGGGGATGGGGAGCATGGTTTTTAGACCTGAACCGTTCAAAGAACCGGTAAAGGGAGATGTTCAAAGTTTTTAAGGTCGGACTGAGTTTTGACCGAGATCGAATTGTAATGACGTCATAATTACTTTAATAATTAATTAAAGCCCAAATATAGATATTAAATTTATAAAACTAGAAAAATTGACTAATATATCTATATATGTGAGGAAAATTTAATGATGTTCAAGCATATATTTACAAATTAAATAAGAAAGTTAATACAATAAAATAATAAACCATGAAAACATTAAGAGTTATGATTAATTTTTGAAGTAAAGTTAAGTTTACTTCAAGTATTTTCTTTTTTATTGTTGAGCATTAACTTTCAAGCATAGCTTAGTGGTTAGGCTTTAGCTTTAACTCTGATCGGCTGTGCTTAGGTTCTAAACTTGGTAAGCGCATTTCTCTATTTTTTTTCTTAATTAACAAGCAAGCTTGAACCATGATTGAACCGTCACTGGTTCTAACCTGAACCGTGCAGTCCAATTGCGGTTTAAGGGGTTCACAGGATAACAAAAAAATCTGGTTCTGTATGTTTAAAAAACAGGATTTCAGTCTGATTTCTGGTTAACCTAGTTGGGTTGTCCAGTTTGGCCTAGGTCTGACAACCTTGATGGGGAGTGCTTGAAATTAAAAAGGATGACATTAAAATAAAAGGGGAAAGGGGAGTGCTTGAAATTAAAAGGGATAACATTAAAGTAAAAGCAAGAACATAAAAATTCCTAGATGCCTAGAAGAAATGAGATTTCTTCCCCCTAAGGGTACTTCACATATAAAGTCTAGGAGGTGGTTCAGTAACCATCTAGGAATGCAATCACAACATCACAACAAATAATATAGACATAAAGATAAAGAAAGAGATACAAAATAATATAAAGCTAGGAATTTAAAGCAAGAACAAAAAATAAAGAGACAAGGCAAATAAAAAGTTTACATGAGAGAGAGTAAAGAAAATGGGATGGGTATTGTAGACACCACATTTTGTACCCCTTACGACTCAGACCCCCATTCCCATGATGCTGAATTCTGAGACTTAAGGTTGCCCAACCAAATGTTAAATTGACTTGAGTGTTAAGTTATGATTTTTCTCATAACATTAGTATTGGCTTATTTCATGACAAATAGTGTTGTAATTGCACAAATTTATTTCCTTGTATTTTTGTGGGATTTATTTGTATTGGGTTTAGTATTAAGTGGTGAAGAATTGATCAAGACAGCTGAAGGTCACATGAGAAGCACATGCAGGAAGGTGAATAGTCAGGCCAAGTGTCCAGCTCAGTATAGCCTGTCTAGGAGGTTAACTCGCGACTTGCACTAGTCTTGAGTGACCCATGAAGTTCCCCTGTTTTACTGAAAATAGTAACTTTTCGTATTCCCATCACTTATACTATATATACCATCATTATCCACATAAATTATAAGGAGCCTATTGAGAGAAAAACCCTAAGAGAGGTTTCTACAACACACCCACCTTATTAGAGAGAAAGCTACTCATTCTTAGAGAGAAATCTTTGTAGTCTCTTCTCCTTTCCTCTCCCATTGTTATACCCATTGAGAGGAAATTTTTACCCAAACACAATTCACACCCATTTAGAGTTGAGAGTGTTTTTGGAGCTTTGGGAAGCATTCGAAGATGCCAAGGATGGCGGGAGCAATATGGAGCTTATTGCGGGATCCGATAAGCTAGAGAAGACAAGGTTAGGCTTAACCTTGTTGGAGCAAGAAGCTTGGAGGGCTTAGGTGCATCGGGTAAATTAGGCTTGGAGGGTCTTTTACTACTTATGTATCCCAACTGATTTTCTAGTAGATCATTTTACTGCTTGGAGGGCGGTGGAGAGATTTTTCGTCGAGTTCTTGGGTTTCCTTTTCGATAACATGTGCCGGTATTACCTTGCATTTGCTTCTCTCTATCCCTTACTCTTTGCATTTAATTACTACTGTGTTGTGATTAAATTATGGCTTAAAGTAGTTTGTTTATTTAGGTATAGCTTATATTTATCATTCCGCACATACATTGTTTAAATATAAGCTTGTGTTGGTATTTATGAAATTGGGGGTCTAAATATTCACTAGTGTTTTACACACTAAGTGAGCTTCCAGTTGGTATGTTCAATTAGTGTGAAAAACACTAATGAACTTTCATTGAGAAATGTTAAATAAAAAATATAACTTCTAATGAGCAAATAAATCTATTTTTGGAAAAGTAAAACCGAGGAAACCCTCGCTATGCACACGCAAGAATCGACGTGCACACGTAGGCTCGATCTCACGCACACATAGCGGATTTCAGAAACGAAACAAGACAAGTTTTCTACATTAATGTTGAGGTTTAGAATGAATCTCACATTGTCTAGAAGTCGTTCTAAACCCCTATTTTCACACTATAAGTGGCATTATATGGTATATTTTCAAGACAAATAGAAATCCCATGGGAAACTCTAAGATTCACTAGAAATAATGAATAAAAATGGGGTTTTTCACAAAACATCCTTGAGTTAATTTTCTTTTGATTAGGGCCTTTTTTGGCCTTGATCTTTGAGTTTAAGATTACTAATCACTCTTTTATTGAATTGTGAACAGATTTGACTGAGAGGAACGATAAAAAATCAAGCTTGAAGAGCTTTTATTTGAGGTATTAGTTTCAAACATTTCTTTTTTATTTTCTTATCCTTTTATGCTTTAATCTTTCTATTTGCTTTATTTTCTTTGTTATAATATGTTTATGTAGTCTAGGTTTATGTTTTGTATGTGTAAAAAGTATGTTAGGATGTTAGATTTAGCATTTTAAATCTTTGCTGTGTTTTTAGGGTTTCTGGGTAGAAACCCACATGTGCATAATCTTGCCTACGCACGTAGGCTTGATTATGCACACACGGGGCTGTTCTTGCATGCGCATGAACTAGCCTAGAAACTCTAATTTTGTTTTATTCGTTTTCGCTTCTACTTTCACATGTATGCTTCTGTTTTAGATCTTTTTTCATGTATTCATGGTTTTAAGTCTTTGTCTTACATGTTTGTTTGCTTGTTTCTTTTCACATGATAGAATTAGGGTTTATCTTGTGTTTCCTTGTCTGATGCTATGAACATGCATTCACATGCTCATGCATAATGTCATAGGTGTCGAGTTGTTGCAAGATAAGTGAGGTAAGTCATGCATTGGTATGAACATGCATTTTAGTGATGTAATGTGTTTGTTTGGTGTTTGATTTCATGTCTAAAAGCTTGGAATACATGTGATGATCTATGTTTGCTTGCCATGACTATGTTTTTGCCTTGAATGGATATGATGATAGTAACATGCTAGGGTTTATGCCATACCATGCTAGATGAATGCTAGGTTGGTTGACATGTCTGCTAGATGTATGTTAGGAATGCTAGGTTGGATGACATGTATGCTAGATGTATGTTAGGAGATGCCATGCTAGAAGGGTTTATGATGTGATGATATGCATGATTAGATGTATGTTAGGCTTTGTTTGACAAGCATGATAGATGTATGGTTAGGGATGATTGATGTCATGTTGTACGTTTAGATACATGTTAGTGTGTGTGTGTGAGTTAGATAACAATATTGAGTGTGCCTTTAATAGGGTTAAGACATAAGACACAATAAGAGGAAGCCAACCTTAGGGTTAGGCGATTTTGGGTGCCTAACACCTTCCCAAGACCGTACTTTAACTCCAAACCCATATCTTTAGTAGTAAGATCAATGGTCCTTCCTTGAGAGGACGCTATATATATAGTTCCTAAACTATTGCAAAAACTAGATGGCGACTCCCCGTTATGTCCACAGGTATAGTTATAGGAAAACTATCCCATCTCTTTAAACTTACCAAAAAAATTACAAGTAAAATGGAAGAGGCCTTTTTTGTAAGGGGTTTCCTAAAGGGAGGAGAGAGAATTTTTTTTTTTTTTTTTAGACTTTCTAGGGATCTTTTCAGAATTTTTTCTACTCTTTTCCTATCTCTTCTCTCTTTCTTCTTCACCAAAAGCTTCCTATTTTTATCTTTTTTCTTCTTATTTTTTGCAAAACAAATGGGGGGTATTTATAGAGATGGTGAAAAAAAAATGGGAGGCTTGGTGTAGTGTATCAAGATACACTACACCTAGCCGCCTATCACCACTTCATTAGGCTATTTTATCTTTTTTCCGATTTCTAATCCGATCTTTGTGCAGCTCTTTGGAGGCCTTTTGGAGCTTCATTTCATTCAACATTTATATGCTTGGAAAGCTCTGGATGTCTAGTTTCCAATGGTCCTAACTTGACAATATTTGGAGCTACAGTCGTTGAGATAAAGCGTCCAGAAGGAAGGTGATGCAGTGCTAAAAATTCTGTGATATTTTTTCCTTAAAAACTTTGTATCTTCCAATCCGTGGTAGATATTATCAAGCCCTTTTTATGAGAGGTATTCAAAACCTTATAATTCATGTTGGTTCAACCAGATCGCTCTAGTTTTTGCCCAATTAGTACAGTTTATTACACGAAGTTGGCCCAAAAACTATTTGTTTTTCCTAAAAAAAAGTGAAGTATTTATTAGGGTTTTTGATATTTTGATGTTATCTCATTCGTTTTAACTCTGATTGTAGTCCATAAACTATCGTTTCGAAGGAAAAAATATGCCCTATGATACGGTCCAAAATTCAACTCGATTCGACAATTAGATCAAAAAGTCAACTTTTTAACCATGCTCAGTTAGGGTTTTGGTCTCAATTGCTATCAAAAGGGTTTTTAAATGTTGTGACCCTTCGACATTTGTTTTGACATGTGAATTGGGGTCAGAAAAAATACAGTATTGACACCACCATTGTCCATGGTATGGATGACTAAAACGAACATTAAATGAGATCCCCATTGATGATAGGAGTGACAGCTAACATACCAGACATGAAAAAGCGTAACTGACGGACCAACAGGCAAAATATCATTGAAATCTATAACACCCTAGCATTCATTACCAATGGATCCAAGATCATAAAGATTAGCAATTACTCCTATCTTGAGGGGCAGAGACCTATAAAAAAGCACAAAGAATCATAGAAAGGTACGCAACATATACACAAAGTCGTTTTTAGCCAAATAGTGATTCTCTAAACGATTGAGCTTTCATATTTCTAACTAGCCCGTTGGAGATTCATTGACACACACCACACCAGTATATTCCAAGTTCATTTATTCTTTTTACAAGATTCCACAGCTGCTAACTTGACATTGTCCATCTGTATTGACAAGAAGTTCAACTGACAAATTTATACTTCATCATTAATATTTATGAAAAAATAGGAAAAACAAGTTCAATATTGTCATATTTTTCTTCTAAAAAAAATGTAACGTTTAAGAAATGTTAATGTAGTTTTAACAAACCTAAAACTTAGGTACGTACAATACCTTTTGTTTTTAAGAGAGTTTCAATCTATGACATTCACTCTTGATGATAGCTTTTTACCATCAGACTAAGACACCAATAAGTTTTTGGTATAGGCGGGGATTAAATCCTAAATCTCTTATTCAACTATTAAGGACTTTATCAATTGAGCTAACTAGAATCCACAGGTATGTACAATACTTTAAGTGTGGTACATTAAGTTCTCTAATTAAATTCAATCACATTAGTATATTGAATTTAATTGTCCTTAAAAAAAGAAAATATTGTTTATGTTTGATATTTATACATCCATATTTTTTTAAATTAATTAGAGAACCTAATGTTTTGTACCTAAAATTTTCCATTTATTTTATTTTTTAAGAAACAAACTCACATATAGGGTTGAAGGAGACAAACCAAATGGTTGACTGAAACCGCCGGAACCAAATTCAATTTTTCAGTTTTTTTGGTTCAGTTCAGTTTCAGTTTATATTTTTGAAAAACCAAAATTGGTCGGTTTGATCTCGAATTCAAAAAATACAAGGAGAAAGCTACTGTGTATAAATATGTAAACTATTCTTTTTTTTCTTCCTCTTTGATTGTACATTAGGATTCCAATCTTATAGTTTCTTATCCTTGATATGAAGTTGATATTTATATTTTTTTTGCTGAGGAAATATTAATGTTGATATGAAACATTAATTTACATAATGAAAAATAGAAATCAATCTTAGGTTTAATATAAAATGAAGAATTAAATCTTTAATATCCTCAATTATCCATAAAATGTATAAAACACAAATTTAAAGAACTACTTAATCAATATTTCAAATAAATTGAAAGACAACTTTAAAGTGTTTTTTACTGCAACTAAACTTACAAAGAATCAAACTAAAACCCTCAATTATGGGAAGCTCAACTGAGGCCTTAATGGTTTAATGCCTCCTCATACTTGACATTACTACAGAATACACAAGCATTTTTTTTCCGGCCAAACATAATAAACCATTATGGTGCTTTTCAAACTTTTGGCTTTCAACTTATTTTTATCCAAAAGTACTACTTGGTACTAACTATATGCCTAGTATTATATTAGACACTATGACTTAACTTGCAGCAATAGTTTATTGCAAAGTTGATTTTTATATTTCTTGGTAATATTTTCAATGCATTCTTGTTCAGTTGTCACTTACCTCTCAATGAAATAATGAAAAATATAAAGTATTCTTATTTTGTGAATCAATAAAAGTAAAGAAACATCCATGACAATTAACAATATCAAAATTTTATTATATAAAATATAAATATAAATATATATATATATATAAATATATATCAAACAAAATGACAGCCAATGTGTGGATCAAATAAACCAACGTTAAAATTTTATTACAAAAATTAGACTTTAATAGCCAAAACATTATAACATTACAATTCTAAAATAGCTATTATGATCAACTTAACACAGAAATTATATCATAAAAAATCAAGAGACATATACAAATGTTATAGTGAATAATAGAATCAATTTAAAAAGTAAGATTTATATCTGTGGTACAAATAAATAAATGTAAGGTTTGTCAAGCAAGATGAGGTTTGAAAAAACAAAAGAAGTGTATCTTCATCTTGTGATAATGACAAAGACACAATAGCTATTGATGAGGGTAATCTCTATCTTCACCTTGTGATCATTATGAAGATTCAACAACCAACAACCTATTATGATATAGCACATCAAGGGAAAGAATCAATAAATCAACCAAAGACTTAAACATACTAAGGAAAAAAAAACAAAAGAACTCTCACTAAAGGTGGAGAACGGTGACTTGGAGAGAGAGTTTGGCTGTGGGTCTTTGTTTTGGAGGAGGGAGAAGGGGAATGGTGGAGGAAGGAGAAGGGGTCTGCATTTTGTCTCTCAAAGGTGGAGATTGGTGGTTTGGGTAGCGGGTATGGCCGTGGGTCTTTGTTTTGGAGAAAGGAGGTGGAGATTGGTGGTTTGAGGAGTAGGTTTGGCTGTGGGTCTTTGTTTTAGAGGAAGGAGAAGGGGCCTGTGTTTATTGGTTAGAGACATATGGATGAACATTATGATTGTTTGCACCTGTTCATATTTATATAAATAACATGAAAACCATATTGTAAAAGGTCAATCATAAAAGTCTTAAATATACAATCACTATATTTAAACTTTGCACATATGTAAATAAAAAACAACAATAGGTCAACATTACTGGTTAGCAAATAATTTTAGATCTAATTTTTTTTTTCCGTATATTTTGTACTTTCAATTATACCATTTTCAGTGCCATTAAAACAAAAGAATTTATTAGACTTCTATATACAAAGATTCATTTTAATCACATAAAATTAATCATCATTCTAAAAATCTTTCTATATCAAATCTTCTCACTTTAAATATACATTTGCAACACATGCAATAATTCTAAAATTGAAAATCCACCATCAAATTGAAATTTAAATTGCCCATGAATCATATAATTCGTACCTTGAATGTTTAATCATGAACATGGCTTTCCACCCTCCTTGTACCTGAAATGTATTTGTATTTAACCATCAACATATATATATATATATATAATATAATATAATATATACCTCTTGTGTCTCTTATAAAAGAACCCCCATATTAGTTTTAATAACAAAATAATTTAGGTAAATAAGAACCTGTAGCGGATGAGGATCCGAGAATATAGGCCAATAGATTAAGGGCAATGCCAGGAGTGCGAACCTCAAAAAGCACCAACAAAATGGCCTCGGGAAAATACAAGCAACCTTATGCAAGTGTAGAAAGACTACAACGCTTGAGGACACCGAGGATGCTTACATGCCCTCGAGAAGCCGAGAACCAAGGCTAAAAGCCGACGAATGCAAATTGAGGGCAAGGAGGAAGATCTGTCGCCAAGCTGGGAAAAAGGGAGAAGGACGGATAAAGCATCCATCACCTTTGCATTTAATACTTTGCACTCACTTAGCTGGCTGCATTAATGAGGAAATGACCTATGAACTGTGTCAACCCAGCTCATACCTCAGTGTAAAAGCCTCCTAGTAAAGCCTTGATGGGACAAGTATTAGGGAAATCTAATCCGGACCTTCCAAATGTAGGGCTTAGATACATTTTGGCTGATTATATAAAGCCAAGAAGTCCTTGGAGGAAAGGATGGACTATTTGAGACTAGAAAATCATTTGTAATCATCACCTTAGACTAAACCCAAGGAACTTAATATAAGTCTTTAAAGGCTACTTCTTATCTGTGACTATTAACGTACACTTAGAATTAATTCAAGCACATCCATTAAAATCTTTTCATCTTGTTAAGGGTATTTAAGGTTGATTGAGCATCCCACTTCTTAAAAATTAATTGTGTGAGTATAAATAACAAGTCTGTGCATGATGCAAGCCAACTTACTTTTTGCCCGCCACAATTGGTGCCGTCTGTGGGAATTTCTCCTAATACTCCCTTGGAAGTATTCTTAGTATGGCTAGTCCCAGACAAAGTGGATCGTTGGAATTCGTGGGGTCCTAGCGTAGGGACCAATTTGTAAACCTTGAGCGAAGGTGTATAACCTTAAGAAGAAAGTGGACTAATTACGCTGATGACTTCATTGCAAGACTCAGATAAGGGAGGAGAGGACTCCTACCCCAGGCCAAAGTTCTAGCTCTAAGAGTGATGGAAGTTATCGGCCTCGGAGTAGAACTCTGCCCAGTGAATCTTTTACATCGTCATCCCATCATACTTCAGGAAGAAAACATTATCGTAAGAGGTCTAGGACCACACTCTCCACCAAATATCTCGCTCACCCTTTTCTAGGTGTATTGAGAAAGCCGAGCTCCCTCGTCGCTTCAATCAGCCCACTTTACCATATATAACAGCAAGACAAATCCTATTGAACACGTAAGCCATTTTAATCAAAGGATGACCATCCATTCTAAGAACAAGGCCTTGATGTGTAAAGTCTTCCCTTGAGCCTTAGCCCTGTCACCATGAGATGGTTCAATGGTTTTGAGGAGGGATCTATAAACTCTTTTAAGGAACTAACAAGGGAATTCAGAGCAAGATTCATGACATGTAATTGGGTTCCAAGGCCTTTGGATTCTTTACTCTTGATTTCTATGAAGGAAGGGGAGACCCTAAAAAACTACATGGATAAATATTGGGAAATTTATAATGAGATTGACGGGGACTTTGATGATGTCGCTGTTAGAGCCTTCAAGGTGGGCCTCCTTACACATTCCAACCTCTGGAAGTCGCTTACTATGAAACCTCTTCGGAATATGCATCAGTTAGTGGATCAAATTGAGGTGCACAAGAGGGTCGAAGATAATCAAAATAAGGGCAAGGGAAAGGCAAAGGCTTTTACCCTCGACTGAAAAGATAACTCAGTTGGCTGATTCACTCGGTCTCGACAAAGGAGAGAGATTTTCAACCAGGTGCCTCATAACCCGTTGGACCCCAAAGGGTAAGCTCAGTATTTAAAGAACCAATCTATCAAGTGCTAGAAAAAATCAAGGGCGAGCCTTATTTTAAGTGGCTAAACAAAATGGAAGGAGATCCCACCAAAAGAAATCAAAATTTATATTGTCAGTACCACTAGGACCGAGGTCATACCACAAAGGATTGCAAGACCTTACAAGTCTTTCTAGATCAGCTTGTCAAGGCTGGAAATTTGAGGCAGTTTTTACACCAGCCTATCGACCAAGGGGAACAGCCTGTAACGGGACCCTAAAGAGGTGGAGTTCCTCGGTCTTCCCTAGGAACAATAAATGTTATTTTTTCGGCCCTAAGGAAAAACTCTGGCTCGGAAAATGGAGTCATTACAATATCCTCACAGTCGGTGGGGGATAAGGAACAAAGACCACTTAAAAAGCTCAAGATATAAGATCAGCCAATCTTGGGATTTTTTGAGGCTGACAAGGAGGGAACAATTCAACCACACGATGATATGTTGGTGGTAACCTTGCAAATCGTGGGGTTTGATGTCAAGAGGGTAATGATTGATCAATGAAGCGGGGTTAAGATCATGTACCTAGATTTGTTTAAAGGTTTAAGGCTCAAGCTGGATGACCTAAGCAAGTATGATGTCCCTTTGGTTGGATTTGATGGGAATACTATTATCCCTAAGGGGATGATTAGGCTACCTATGCAGATGGGAAGAAAGGTGGTGAACGTGGATTTCATTGTTATGGAGTCTTATTCACCCCATATAGCCATCCTAGCTAGGCCGTGGCTTCATGCTATGGGGGCTGTATCTTTATCTTTGCATGTAAAATTGAAGTATCCCACCGAAGAAGGAGGTTGGAGAATTATTAGGATGCCAAGCAATGGCTAGGTTGTGCATGGTAGTAGTGATCAGGCACCAAGTATCTGAAGTCGGGTCTTCGGAGTCAAGCCCAACTACTTATAGCAATCATAGCCTGAGCCACCCACCTCTTCGGATTCCTTAGTATCATGTGAAGGAGAGGTACTTCCAAGTTAGGACTGAGCTCCCACCAAACGAGAAGGAAGAGTTAGTGGATTTTTTAAATAAAAATTCGAATGTTTTTGCTTGGAATGAATATGAAGCACTGGGAGTCCACCCAGAATTTAAATGCCACACTTTAAATGTTAACTCAAAGGTAGCCTCAAAGAAGCAGCAACCTCGGTAGTCTTCTAAGGAACACGCTGAGGTAGTAAAGCTTAAGTAGGCAAGGACGATCAAGGAAGTCTTTTATCTAGAATGGCTGGCCAACACTGTAATTGTAAGGAAAAAATCAAGGAAGTGGAGGGCATGTGTAGATTTTATAGACCTTGTTATATCCCAAAGATCCATTCCCTATTCCAAGGATCGATCAGCTAATTGATGCAACATTTGGCCACCCAAGAAAGAGTTTCCTAGATGCTTTTCAAGGATACCACCAAATCCCTTTGGCATTATCAGATTAGGAGAAAACAACTTTCCTCACCCCAACAAGAAACTACCATTACTGAGTAATGCCCTTAAGCTTGAAGAACGCGGGTTCCACATACCAAAGAATGGTGACGAGGATGTTTGAAAGCTAGTTGGGCAAAAATGCAAAGGCTTACATCGAAGATATGGTGGTGAAAAGTAAGGAAGTATTTGAACATTTAACGAATCTCAACGAAGTTTTTGGGGTATTAAGAAGGCATAAACTTCGTTTAAACGCCTCCAAATGCTCTTTTGGTGTAGGGTCCGGGAAATTTCATTTAAATGCCACCAAGGAATTGAGGTTAATCCTGACTAGATCAAAGCCATTCACAGTTTTCACCCTCCTCGGAACCAAAAGGAAGTCCAGCGTCTAACTGGAATGATGGGGGATTTAAATCAATTCATCTCATGGTCGATTGATCGATGCAGACCCTTTTTCCAGTTGTTGCATAAGTGGAAGGATTTTTCTTGGTCCAAGGAGTGTGACAAGTCTTTTGAGGACTTGAAGGCTTATCTAGCTTACCCTCCAATCTTGTTTAGGCTAGAAAAGAAGGAGATCTTATATGCGTACATAGCTGTTACACTGCACACAGTAAGCTTAGTCTTGATAAGAGTTGAAGAAGGGATCCAAAGGCCAGTATATTATGTCAGCAAATCTCTTTAAGAGGCCGAAGTTCGATATCTCCCCCTTGAAAAAGCTATCCTTGCCATCATTCATGCCACGAAGAAGCTGCATTATTTTCAGGCTCATACTGTGGTTATCCTTACACAATTGCCATTGCAGGCATTGCTTCGAAGATTTGACTACATTGGGAGAGTGACCAAGTGGGAAACTATATTGGAAGCGTTTGATATCAGCTATCTACCTTGTACGACAGTGAAAGGTCAAGTCCTTGCAGGTCTAGTGGCCGAATTCACTGAAGAATTAGATCAAGCTGGTCCTGAGGAGGTAGAAATGCCCAAAAAGGGATTAAGGATTAACCTGGTTTCAACCCAGAAGACTTGGCAGTTGTTTGTCGATGGGGTAGTTAACCAAAAGGGGTCAAGAGTTGGAATTGTGATAATCTCTCCAAGCCGGATTAATTGCCATCTAGAAGCTTGAGGGTAAAGTTGTGAGGGTATATTGTGATTCGAGACTCATAGCCGGGTAGGTTCGGGGTGAATTCGAAGCAAAGGACCCAAGGAACTCAATATAAGTCTTTAAAGGCTGCTTCTTATCTATGATTATTAACTTACACTTAGAATCAATTCAAGCACATCCATTAAAATCTTTTCATCTTGTTAAGGGTATTTAAGGTTGATTGAGCATCCCACCTTTTAAAAATTAATTGTGTGAGTATAAATAACAAGTTTGTGCCTGACGCAAGCCAACTTACTTTTTACCTGCCACAAAACCTATGGCTATAAGTCTATAACAGGCCAACATTGTTGGTTAGCAAAGCCTTTGTTAATGTAGTCCGTAAAAGTTGGTAGCCTTTTAATAGAACAATTTTCCTCCACCAACATGCAAACATGATATTGAAAATTCCATTGAAAGCAAATTCATTCATGCTCATCAATTATACTAACTTAGGTTAAAAGAGTCCTATCATACTAATACTATTTTTTTTTTTTTTTAAAATTGTGTCTATCAGGATTTGGGAATTTGAGTCCTATCAGCCATCAGGATTTAATGTATGTGTATTAATTAGTATCAGAATTTTTCTTTTTCTTTTTTATTTAAATAATGCTGATGTGTAAAAATGTAAGAGCTCTAAAAAAAAGTCAAATGCTTTGGTTTTATATATATATAGATTAAACTAACCCGCAATGAAACCGATCAATATATGTTAATACACACAAATTATATAAAAATTGTATGTGTAGCTTACTGGTAAGGACACACGTGTTTCACACTTTTATTCTAGGTTACTGCTCTTATTTTAATTTTTAGATATGTTCTCTAAAGGGGAGGGGAATGAGGTTTAATTGGAAAAAAATAAATAAATAAAATCACATTAAATTTCCACAAATATCTATATTCCTCAACCTGGAGTAGGTAGCGAATTAATGTCATGTAGGATAAAATTATGTAACCCCTCTTAGATTTTGTCATGCTCCCAATTTCGAAAATAGATAAGCACAATTGCTCATTACAACAAATTAGTGTATAACTCGGTGCATATACATAGATACAATTAAAAATAATTACAATTATACGATTCAAATATATATATATTTTTAAGAAGAGGTTCAAATTATACATAGTATTATTTTACTCTTTTTTAAAGCCATAAATTTTTATAAATATGTAATGATTTATATATATATATAATTTAATTGGTTTTAGGCTTATCGGTTTTTGCACTCAATAATTCACTTGTTACAAAAATTAAAACTTAGAAAGACACGTGGTGGAAAAGTGAACTCCAATTGAAATCCAATTTAAAATCTAACTAGCCGCGGACCTGCGCGTTGCGCATGATAATTATTTTTATAGTAGTTTTATTAAATTTTATTTATACAATTTAAACTAATTTAATAAAGAGTAATGCATTTTGTAATTATATTTTTATTTATTATAAGAATAATCATAAATGTAATATAGGAACAATCATAAATCATAAATTTAATAATTTTTGTCGTACTAAAATGAAAAAAATACAATTTTTCTCAGAAATTCAAAAGGCAAGTTAACAAAAATATTTATTTATTTTTATAAAAGTTATAACATTTTGTGAATCATTAAAAAGAATATAAAATTTGGAAATTATTCTTTTAGTTTTAAACAAACTTTCTCAAACTTATTTTTTCTGCCTACAATCCAAAACATTGAAAAAAGTAACTAAAAAAATTAATAAAACTTAACTATGATTAATTGGACCAATTAGGAAAACAATTTGTTGTTTATAATCTACTAAGGTTATTTTCTTTGCAGAAATTGTAATTTCATCCACCCAAAACATATTATCAAATAAAAAATTATTAGCAAAACCTAAGAATTAAATTTCTATATATGTATTGTTATAAAATAATAATAATAATTAAAGTAAAATTGCGAAAGATAAAATTTGTCTTTCATCCAATAATTTTTGTTTAGCCAACCTTTGCTTTTCTCTAAATAAATCATTATAGAGTACTTCTAATACAATTATTAAGAGTACTTTGTCCACCACAAAAGATTAAAAAATAAACAAAAATGATTAAAGTTTCATAGTTTAACATCTAAATTGAGTACTATAAAAATCATGCTATCAAATTACAATAACTACCAAATTAAATTATCCAAATCATGCTATGTAAGAATAATATTATATTTTTATATACTATATTTAATCCTTTATAATGATAGGATAATTTAACAATGGAATCCATTAATAAAGTAGATTAAAGAAATTATCAACCTAAAGTTGCAAGTTGAACCTTTTTTCAGTAAGGGAAAATGCTGACAAATTTATAGGAAGAGGGTGTGAATAAGAAGAGACAAAAATAGAAGAAGATGAAGGGAAAGATGAAGAATGATATTAATGTAGAAGGTAGTGGGGAGATGAGAAGGTGAGGGAAGGAGAAAGGTTGGAGAAGTAGTGGGGAGGTGAGGGAAGGAGAAAGATTGGAGAAGTAGTGGGGAGATGAGAAGGTGAGGGAAGGAGAAAGGTTGGAGAAGTGTAAATATGAAATAAAAAATATTAAAAATAATTATAAGAAAATGGAAAGAAAAAAGATAATGACGTGGATGCTGATGTGGCTCAACATGAACGTAGCAACATTAAACGCTACGTTTCAGCTTTTAGTAATATATAGATTCGATTTAAACTCTTTGATTTTTACACTCAATAATTCACTTGGCACAAAATTTAAAATTAAATGAAACATGTGGTATAAAATTAAGAAACCAACTAAAATCTAAATAGATTTTTTTTTTTTTTGAGTTTTGGCTATAAATATATATTGGTTATATACAAGTACAACATTCTAGTCTGCAAAGAAGCACCGAGGTGAATAGTTAATAGCATTTAAAGAAAAAACATGAAAAAGAAAAAAGAAAAAGGAAAAGAAGAAAGATAAAAGAGAACAGAAGTACACTCTCCGCCTCACAACTCACAAGGGAAAAAGGTATCTTTCTTCTTTTTCTTTTTATTTCGGTTAGAGGAAAAGGTATCTTTACGTGAGTGAGGATATCTGATAATGAGCATTTTATCTTATTTAAAAGGAAGCATGTTTCCCAAACCGTGTTGTGGGGGGCGAGCACTTTCCAAAAGCAAAAAAGGAGAGAGAAGCGATGAATCATCAACTGGAGTGAGTATTTAAAGTTACACTATGTGGCCTTACAGAAATCTAAGTTATTACGAAGAAACATAAATATTCAACATCACTACCTAACTCTAATAAGAGAAAGCTTGTGATAAATATATAAATTATCTTAATATGGTGAGTTTTTAAAATTAATCATACGACAACCATCTAACCAATTGTGGCTTCAAAAGTTCTTACATGTAGGTGCTCTAAACAATCTTTTTATATGAGATTAGTGAAAAAGGTTCAAATTATCATCATTATATGCAAGGATACATTGATAGTGATATGGAAGATGGACGAAAAACTTCTTCAAATTAGTTAATGAATATAGGCCTAGCAGAGTAAATCTAGAATACATTATGTACTCATATTGCAATAAGCAAACTTAGATTATGATAACTGGTGAATGGTCACTAAATGTGGTGGCACTCAGGAAATTAATTTATAGGTTAAAAGTTTCAACTGTCATGTCTTCAAACAAGATGTCATATTTAATTTGAAAATTGCATAAGAAATTTTAGAGCAAACCTTATTTTGGGTTCTGGCACTCTGGTCTGATTCCATAGAAGAAAACTTGTACCCCATTTAAGATAGAAAATCGTAAGTTTAAAAAAGGTAAAGGGTAAAAATAAACTAAAAATTGTAAGTTTAGAAACAACCTAAACTCAAAATTCTCAGCAACCTAAACTGAAATTCTCAAATTTTAATTAGAAACAGAACTATGAATCAACCTAAACTAAAATTGCCTCAAAACCCTAAATCTGCAAAAACAATTAAAAAAAAAAATTCAGCAAGTATAACACCACAGTCAAGCTCATTGAGCCATCAACACTCCCAAAAAACAACTAGAATACCACCTCCAACACCACCAAAACTAGTGTTGCCATGAGCCACCACCTAAAAACCCATATAGTGATGCAAAAACAAAGAAACAAAAAACGAAATTGTGAGAAGAGGAAGCTTTCAACTCATAAGATCTACGACATCGGAGCAGCGAAGCAATGCGATCATCAAAGGTTGGAAAAGATAGAAGCATTGGTGAACTGCGGTGGCGAGATTTGAGCACAAATCGAAGTAGTGGCAAGCAATGGTGGCACCATTGGTGATCATGATGCCAGCTAACGACCAGCGTTTTCCATCTCACAGAGAGAGAGAGAGAGAGAGAGAGAGAGAGAGAGAGAGAGAGAGAGAGAGAGAGAGAGAGAGGGCGCTTTGTGAGAATGCGATAGGGTTTGAATGTTTGTAATAGAAACTTAGAAATTATTTTGGCCTTGTTTGGGTAATTGGGCGGGAACTTGCACGGGCATTTAGGGTTTTGCCAAATTTACAATTATAACCCTTATAAAGTAAAAAGTATATGTTGTTTCTGAAACTCCAACTCAGCACACGTGGTGTTTCTAGGTCCAATAAAAAATAGACACATGTATTAAAAGTTACAAGTCAGCAACTCATATTACTTAAAATAAAAAGACAAAAATACCCTCTAAATTTTCACTACTTTGCCACTATTCCTTTTCCCCTTCTCCAAAATAACAAATTTCTCTCTCTCTCTCTCTCTCTCCACCATAGCATACCAGCACCTCTATCTTCCCTCTCTCAACTCCAAACTTTGACAGCCACTGCCTAGCATCACCAATCGTCACCAGTTTCGACGAGACTAGCCTTTGCCTCATCAGAAAATGCCCAAAATTATCTCTCCGTTGTTTCCAGCCATGACGCTGAAAGTTTTCTTTGTTGCTTTCAACTCCTAACTTTGCAAGAAGGTTTTTTCCTCACTTTTTTTTTTATTTTGTTTTCTGAATTTTTTTTTTGTTTACACGTGCTTTTAAAAAAAAAAAAAAAAAATGACATATACATTCTTATGTAGAAAGGAAACTTGTACTGTTTGATAAAATGCTTTAATGAGGATGGATGCACTAATAATATAGTAAAATGATTTTTTTTTTCTTTTCAAAAAATTGTTCTTTTGGATTAGATTAAAAGTGGTTAGTATGATGTAGTTTTATAAGTAGAGAAATAAAACTTCTTTCTTTGTTTATTAGTTGATTTAATGTATTTGATGGTTGTGCTTGATTTTCAGGTATTATTTATATATTCTTTTTCAACTATTCATTTTAAAGATGGTTTCTCTTAGATTCATTTAAGTTTACAATATGTGCAGGTTTACTTCGATTTTTCACTATTTGTTTCATTTCTTGTAATAATTGTTTTTCATGGTGCAGGGATGGATGTGATGCTTTTGTTCCATTGTTTTTGCTCAAGGAATTGATTTAAATAAATAGTTTCTTCTTAAGAGTCTCCTCTGAGGTATTCAATCTATCTTTTTGTCCTTTTCTTAGTTTAAGTCTTTGGTTGAGTTATTACGGAAAACTATGATATATTGATAATTGGTATAAAGCCCACTTGAGTGTGTTTGTGTTTATGGCTGAGGACTAGTAGGAGGCTAGTGTAGACACCGCATTTTCTACCCCTTACAACCCAGGCCCTTGTTCCCTAATGATGTTTGAATTTTAAGGCCCAAGGCCAATTTAGAGCCCAATCAGATATCAAATTGACTTAAGGAATGTTAAAATGGAAAATATAACCTTTTAAATAAGAAAAATTTTATTTTTTGAAGTAAAATACCAAAGTGGCCCTCAGCCCACATATGTGGGCAATAGCCTATGTATGTGGGTCAAAGTATGCGTACGCAGGCACATTCGTATGCAACTAGGGTTTCAAAAGTATGGAAAATGTAAGTTTTCTGCAATAATGGCTGAGGTTTGGAATGAATCCCACATTGTTTGGGAGCCATTCCAAACCCCATTTTTTCCACTATAAAAAGCTTTACATGGTACATTTTCAAAACTCACAGAAATCCCATGGGAAAAACCTAAGATTCACTAGAAAATAGTGAATCAAAAGGGAGTTTTTCTCAAAACACTCTCAAGTCAATTTTATTTGATTGAGACCTTTTCTGGCCACAATCCTTTGAGTTTAAGATCACTAATCACATGATTATTGACTGTGATAGTTCTTTTATATTATGAGCATGTTTAGTTGCTAGAATTAGGGTTTTTTTTTTTTGTTTGTGCTCTGTTTTTTGTTTCACGTTTTTGGGTTAGGGTTGTTGAACAAGTCCACACACGCATGCCATGAGCATACATACACAAGTTAAACCCTACGTACGCAGCCAAAAACCCTAATTCAAATTTCTTATGTTGTTTGGTTTGTTTGTTTCATATGTTTTGTCTCTTTTAAATCCTTTTCTTATGTTCATGCGTATCTGAGTCTCTATCTTATATGCTTGTTTGTCTTTAACATGCTTAGATTAGGGTTTCATGTTTGTTTCTTGCTTTGATGACATGAACATGCATTTACATGCCCATTCATGATGTCATAGGTGTTGAGGTGCTACAAGGCAAGTAAAGGTAAGTCATGTTTTGACATGAACACACATCTTTTGTGATGAACATGTTCGTGTGGTGTTGAACCCAACGGTTTCCATGATTTCATGATGATATGCTTGTTGTCATGCTTGGGTGGCTACTTTGTTTGATATATGATCAGGTTTCACATGTTAGGGTTCTTAGATGTGTTTGTGTTTGGGTCTCTTTTGCTTTAGGTTGATATATATGTTGTTTTGGGATAAAGATGCCATGATTGTATGTTAGATGCATGCTAGTGTGTGTGTGAGTTTAGAATGCAATTGTTGAATTAGTTTTTAATAGGGTTAAGACATAAGACACAACGATAGGAGGCCAACCTTAGGGTTGGGCAATCTTGTAGGGTTGGGCGAACCCATACTCTAGTAGTAAGATCAAAGTTCCTTTCTCGAAAAGGACGCTATATATAGGCTTGTCCACGAGTCGAGTCGGGTTGGGTTTGGGCTTGACCTAGACTAGACCCGACTGGGTCGGATTACCAAAAATGTGACCTGCAACCAACCCGATGTATGGGTCGGACCTAGCGGTTTGGGTCATCGGTTGAACGGGTCGGATTCATTGATTAGGCGGGTGTAGGCTTCGAATTGGGCAAAATTTGTGAATTTGCATGAATTTTTTTTTTGACTCAATTTTTGACAGGCCTTTTGGGCCCAAATTAATGGGCTTACTTTTAACAAATATTTATATATTTTTGAACCATGTATATATATCATATGGGCCTCTTTTCATATCCTTTATTTCAAATTGGGCCTTGTATGGCATTACACAACTTTGAATCTTTTGGGCCTCCAGGCCTTATCAGTCTAAATTTAATGTTTTTAGCTCACATATAATGACAACAAATACAGTAAATAACACATAAAAACCTGGACAAATTAGCAAGCACATAAAAACACACATAAAATATCACTTTCTAACCACCTATTAAAACCACACAATACAAGAAAGAAATATTTTTCAAAATGCCTTAGGCCTTAGCCTTAAGACTTGGGCAGTACATAAAAACACACATAATATCACTTTCTAACCACTTGTTAAAACCACACAATAGAAGAAAGAAATATTTTTCAAAATGCCTTAGCATTAAGACCTGGGTAGTACCTTGAAAATCCAAAAACAAATCAAGAAAGTCTAATAAGCACAAAAGCACATCTCAACCTATTAAACCTGCCAAGTTGTGCCAACCATTCCATACATGTAACACTAGCCAACAAACAAATTCCAACAAATAAATCAATCACAACCACACCACAAGTATGGCAACAATAGATAATAAGAGCATCTTGCAATATTTCCATAGAGTTAGAGAAGACAGAAAGGTAGTTATTGCAAGTGTATAAGGCAGTAAACTACCAAGGTAGTGGCTAGTTATAATTAGTTACAATTATGAAATATCTAAGTATTTCCAAAAAATAGCTTTTCTGAAGCATTAAAAAGCAACAACTCTATAGTTAAGTCCATGACTTATAGAAAAGAAAACCTATAAACTTAATAATTTTTCTTTCCTATAAGCAAGAGTTGATTTGTAAATTATAAGTTAGAAAAGTACTATGTCCAAAAGAGCTTCCAAAATATATTCAAAAATCTGCCTCCTATACAAAATGTGTCCTTCCTCCTACAAGAAAGTGGGCAAAAAGATATTTATCAATAGAAATATAAGGACAAGAGCAAAAAATACAAAATAGTAATAACCAGAAACAATAGAGAGGGTAGAACCAAACTCAATAGAAATAACAGTAAGGGCAGAAACTTACCCATTTAGTGATTAGTCATCAACACTAATTGAGATATCTTTGCTTGAGCTTAAACTTCCACCACCTGCTGCTACTTGATGTATAACTAGAAAAGAGAAAGAAATGAAGGCTATTAGATAAAGTTTTATTTTCATAAGACACATTTAATAGCACTTAATAGACAAAAATTTTGGAAATTAACATATTACCTAAATCATGAAATTCATCTTCCAAGGCCTCTAACTCATCCTCTGATTTGCGAAAAGAAACTGGAACCAAGACTTGAAGCCAACCTTGTGCACAAACAAGATTGGAGAGAGTGAACTCCGAAATGGATCAAGTATGCATCCTTCGGTACTATACACTGACTCACAAGTAATAATAGAAACAGGTACAGCCAACACATCCCTAGCCAATTTGGACAGCATTTGATACCTATTTGAATTGGCCTTCCACCACCCCAATATCTCAAATTTCACATCCCCTCTTCTACTTTCATAATTTTCAACCAAATATTTGTCAATCTCATTGCTACACCCTATGGACTGCTCAACCTCCAAGAAACGCTCAAACCTAGAATTAACCATCGCATATGGATTGCTACAACCAATTGACTCACCTTCCATGCGTGTCCTCTCACTCCCACTTGGTATTTGTACATTTGGTGAATCAACACAAGAGTAGTAATCATACAACTTGACCAAGGAACCCCTCGCCAATTCAACCATCTCATCAGCCACTTCATTCCCATAAATTTCAGAAAAACAAAACTTCAAAAACCTCAACTTCTTTCTTGGATCAAGAACCACAGCCACATACAAGAGATGATTAATTTTATCCCCTTTCCCCCAATATTTATCAAACTTAGATTCCATTTTAGTTGCCATGTTTTTCAAGAGGTGGTCTTGAGATTTACTTAAATGAGAAATATTCTTTTGAATGACAAACATCTCATCAAAAAAGATGTTTGCAGTAACATACAAAGAACTTGAAAACTTTTTCGTTACATTGTAAAAAAGCTTCAAAAAACCCACAAATGTCCTACAATTTTGGAAATCAATACCACTATGAGATCCCATTCCACCATTATTTTCCTTGTTCATAAAGTATGAAGAATAACTATTATCCTCAAAGTCCATTCGTATGAACACTTTCTCAAATTTTTGTGCAGTTTTAGCATGAGATAGGTAGAGTTCCACCACTTAGTTGGTACATCTAGACAAAGAAGAGACTTAGACTCAATACCTAATCTCTCCACAAAACCCATAAAAGTTTGATTCCTATTTGGTAAGGACTTCACATACCTCACAGCTTCACACACCTTAGCAATGGATGCATCAATTTCTCTCATACCATCCCCCACAATCAGATTTAGGATATGTGCACAACACCTCATGTATAAGAACTCATGTTTTAAAATAGTCCCCTCCCAATCTTTAGTTACAATTTGCAAAAACTTGATGATAGCACCATTTGAGCTAGCATTGTCCACTGTTAAAGTGAATATGCCATTAATACCCCACTCATGCAAACACATCTCAATCTTTCTACCTATAGTCTCCCCCTTATGGTCTTCAACTTGACAAAAACTCAAAATTCTCTTATGCAACTTCCAATCATCATCAATAAAATGACCTATAAAGGAAAAATAATTTAGATTTTAAAAATTAGTCCATGTGTCCGTAGTAAGACACACCCTAGACCCTTCAAGGCCCACCTTAGTTTCTCTCTCTTAACACCATAAATGTCAATAACATCCCTAGCCATAGTTTGATGAGATGGGATATCCCTAATTCACAACTTAGGTTGTAAGGTTGTCGAATATCTTTGAAACTCATACCCTTCAACAAACCTAAAAGGCAACTCATCTATTATAACCATTTCAATGAGTGCCTTTCTAGAAGCCTCAACAGTAAAGGCTATTGGTACAAGCTGAAATCCTTCCTCCCCATCCATTTTGGATTCAAATGCTAAGGTTTGTTGCCCTTTAAGTGTATCTCTATTAGGGTTCTTAACACAAACCGGCGTAAGATTCAATAAATTAGCAGTACCATGCCCTTTACTATCAGCTAAATAAGTTTTTTGACAATAATTGCAAACAGCCTTAAAATAACCCTCACCAATATCTACTTTTTCAAAATGGTCCCAAGCAATAGACTTTTTCCTATTATTACACACCTTGCCTTTACCTTTAGGTGGAAGTGGGGGAACCTCAGCATTAGTTGGAGTGGCAGTAGGTACAGCTTAGGCAATAGGTTCAGCTTGGGTAGTAGGTGTTGTTTGGGAATGAGGTGCATCACTAGAGGGTTCCATAACCTAAAGACATCAAATTTATGCATTAGCAAACTTCCATAACAATGATACTACTACACTAGTAACAAGAACACACACAAGTGACACAACAACAATAATAGGTAAAAGCAGCAACAAAAACAACGACAAAGTAACAAACAAACAACAAGTTAAAAGAGAAACAACTGAAGATAAATGATACCTTAGAGAATCCTTAGCTATTAGGGATTCAACCTTGAAGAGGAAGCAAAAAGAGTAGCCTACTTGAAAAAATTTCAACTCCTGTATAAAATTAGGGTTTCAATTTTTTAAATTAGGAAAACGAAATGAATCAACAAGATAGAAACATATAGAAAGAACTTCAGGAGTGAATGAAATTAGGAAATAAGAAAGCACATGAAACAGCAGGATAGAAATAGGAATCATGGGTGAAAATGTGTAGGGAAAGTGCTCGACCTTCTACACTCATTTATTTATACTTAAAATACTTTTTTTTATAAGTTATTTATATTTAAGATACTTCAAATAAGTGGGCATATTGTTACAAATATGACAACCTCAGCGGTGCAAAGAATAATAAGAACAAATAAAATATAAAAATCACTATTACAAATGTAATATTGCTACAGAATAGACTATAGAGCAATTATATGTAGGAAATTCTAACTGTAAATGATACCAAGAGGGTCAAAACAAATAAGTGAAGACAGAACCATAGAAGTATATTGCTCATTAAAAAAAAAAAAAGAACAAGGAATAAAATTTGGTATATACAAACAAGACCACCACACGATCCAGCCTACATAGGATAAAAACAAAGAAAAAGAACACAAATGAGCACACTCAAATTAGGGGTTCATCTTTGACCCAACAAATCAAATCAAGGCAATTAGGGTTTCATATTTGAATCCAATCACTTGGTCTATTTTGGTCCCCTAATCTTTGAATCAAATAGAAAAGTATAGAGACTAGAGAGACTGACTACACTGGACACTATGTTTCGAAGTGGAATCAAGCACATGTAACTCTATGGCAGTACGGCTAAGAAATTTCTCACAACTAATCTTTAAGTTTACAATAAATTGAACAAGATCAAAAACCCATATCTCAAAATAGAGAGAAAGATCGATGAAAAAGGAAGAAAATATACCTAAGAGTCTTGAGACTAAGAAGCTGATCTGTGAGCATGAGAAGGCTTAACAGCTTAACCTATGGTGGAAAGTGAGGCAGAGCTGTGAGGGTGGTGATGAGGCAGCGGTGCCAACAGCTAGGGTTTGGATTGTGGAGGGTATGGAGTGAAGGGTTGAGACTTGAGACTAGAGAGATTTGAGATTGAGAGTAGAGAGAACGAAGACTGAGATGGAGAGTGAGATTTTGATTTATGAGAGAGTGAGATACTGAGAACAGGTCTAAGATGGGATTGAAGACTAAGGCTTGCGTGTGGAACAGTGTTTGAGATGGTATTTCCATTTCAATTTTAGCCATTCTAAGTTTGGTCTTCTGGTGATTTTCTTTTTGCTTTGCTGATTTGATTTTTGCTTTTGCGTGGAAGACTCTAGATGCGTGTAGTTATCAATTAGATAGTGCTTTAGTCTTATCATCCTCAATCTTTCACGTGCTCACCTTAAAAGAACCGAGACATATATATATATATATATATATTTTTTTTTTTTCTTTACTCTAAAACTTTCAGGTAGGTCGGGTTATACGGTTTTTTAAACCCTTAACCCGCTACCCGAACCGAATATTTAGGTTTTCTAAGAGAAAGACCCAAACCTTACCGATCATGGGCTTCAAGTTGATCCGCTGGACTTCGGGTCGGTCAGATTCGATTGGTTTGGTCGAGTCTTGGACACGTTGGACATCCCTAGCTATATATATATGGTTCTTAGACCATTGCAAAAACTAGGTGGCAACTCCAAAGAACCCTTGTGTCCACAGTTGGCAGCAATTCTTTTTTATGACTTTATGATGATTTATGTTATATGTGTATATATAGTCATCTTTTCATGATGTTCATTCAATATATCTTTTTTTCATGATTAAGTTCGACTAGTCATGGATTTTTCAAAAAATGCTTTTGTTGCTATTGGGGACAATGATAAAAGGGAAAATTTTGAAAATGTAACTTTGGATGAATGTGATGAAATTAAAATTGGAATGCAAGTGAGGTTTGAAGAAGAAGAATATAACCTTTATAATGAGTATGCTTTAAAAAAGGGTATTCAACATTCGAAACATAGTTAAACGAGAGTATAATGGTGTTATTAGGCAACAATAACTTTTGTGTTCAAAACAAGGATTTAAAGAGTTTGAAGGCCCTTCTAATGCTAAAATGTATTATAATTTAGATCTAAGAACGGGTTGTCGTGCTAGGATCTAATTTGATGTAAAAAAATGATATGTGGAGTGTTTTACACTTTAATGACACACACAATCATAAATTTGCAACTCCAAAAGAAAGATGTAACTTGAGATCGGGAAGTAAGGTGCTACCAACTCATGGGAATATAATTAGCACAATGGTTAGTTTGGGTATAAAAGCAACAAAATCTTACTCATTTTTATCAAAAGAACTTGGTGGTACAAATAATGTAAGGTTCTTTAGGCAAGATTGTCATAATTTTGTGCAAACAAAAAGAAAAGAAATTATGGAAGCCAGTGATGGGCAAGTATTATTAATCATTTCAAAGATAAACAAAGTGAAGACCAATGTTTTTAAATTCAATGCAATTAGACCAAGATAATAGAATTGCCAATTTCTTTTGGAGAGATGGTAGATCAAAATTAGATTATGACTCTTTTAGGGATGTTGTTATATTTGACACTACTTATCAAACCAATAAGTACAACTTAATTTGTGCACCATTTGTAGGAATCAACCATCATTGGAACAATGTTTTATTTGGTTGTTCTTTTTTAATAGATGAGATAACTTAGTCATTTATTTGGTTATTTGAGACTTTTTTTAATGCAATGGGAGCTTGACAACCAAAATTTATTTTTACATATCAAGACCAAGCAATGGCAAATGCTATTAATATTGTTTTCACTTAGTCTCGTCATCAACTTTGTTTATGGCATATTAATAAAAATGTTCAAAAAAACCTTGTTGGAATCTACGGTATTCTAGATTTCAATCAAAGACTTAATCATTGCTCATATGGTTGTTGTTCAAATGAAATGGAGTTTGATTCAACTTGGAGCGAAATGATTGAGATGCATAATTTAAAGGATAATGCATGGTTTGATAGGTTATACCATATTCGAGAAAAGTGGTGCCTAAATTTCAATCTAGATTTTTTTCTGTAATGATAGAGTCTACCCAAAGAAGTGAGAGTACAAACAGTGTTTTTCATCAAATTATGAAAACATCTATGCCACTTATTGGAGCCAACTCTGCTTCTGTGCTACATCTGGTTATGATGAAAATACCACCATTGTCTTAGCAAATGGAATACTCGTATAAATCAATATTAGAATTCCTCCAAAAAATACGATTTGAGATTTCAAGAACAAAGTGCCATGTTTATTTGTTTATTTTAACCTTTCAAAAATAGACAATCCATTAGATGGATGACAAAGTACATTATAAATCATAAAAATAACATTAAAATGGCAATACATTTGATCCAAATTAGCTAAACTTTCGGCATAATCTTTTTGTGCTCCACTTAAGACCAAAAAATACAATTTGAAATTTCAAGAATAAAGTGCCATGTTTATTCTATTTAGACCAACAAAGAATGCCCTCCCCTTTTCAGACCTCCCAACTCTCTTCCTGGTGAAGCTTGGAACTTTCTTTCCTTAAAACCAACAAACTAGCAGGTAACACATTATAACCAATGGAACTTAAAAAATTGAACTCAAATAACTATTTAACTATGTAACTGAACATCAAGCTCATTGCCCTAGTTTAAAAAAGATAAACAGATATTTCTATAGTACTAAGAACTTAGCAAAACTCAAAACCCAAGTAATGACTAAGCAATAAAAATTCTCTTTCCTGAAGCACATATTATCTCTCTTATGGAACTAAAATAATTCGAGACTGCATCACATCATTTTTCTAGCTATCCAATAGAGTAGAATGGGTACCATGAACGAGAAAGGGAGAAAATCATGAAAACTATCTAAGGAAACATAACAGCAGTTCTCTAACATGGTTCAAACATAAAAATATAATCTATAAGACATGTAGTAATCAAACATCTCGATCATATCAACAAAATTATAATGTATACCACCCACATACCATTAGCATACAAATTTGCATAAATGTACCTCTATGCTTGTCATAGACAATGGCAAAATATACTACCATCAACATTAAGCACTTACAACAGTGTAAAGTACTAAAGAAAAATAAAAGTGCTTTTTTTTTAATTTTTTATTTTAGTATGTTTAATTCTTTTGGCATTATAAAAATAAAAAATAAAAAATAAAAAAACTTAAAGGATTTATATGTTAGACCAAAAAAACTGTAAAAGTTATGGTGAGATGGTCTTTATTGCGTGCAATTACAATGTTTATTGCTAAATGATGGAACAAAATCTTCAGGAGGATGAAATAACGTTGTTTGACATTAATTACGACCCCATTGATTAGTAGACAAAAGACTAACAAATTGGAACGATTCGTTTGTCTAAAGAGTTAAGATCAGACAAATAAAGTCAATTTTTACTAAACATAACAGTAGCACCTATATTCAGGCCAAAATGGTCTTATATCACGGATCTATCACTGTTTGCAAAATATTTAGCAATTTATCATTTTTTTTAAACTCAATTTTGTGGAAATCGAGTTTTCCATAGTACTCAAGTTCATGAAAAACTCGATTTTCATAAAATCAAGTTTAGAAAAAAGTGGTAGATTACTAAATATTTCGCAAACAGGGGTAGATTGCAAAATATTTTAAAAGATAGTGGTATTTGGCCATTTTGACCCCTATATTCAAGTAACAAAGTACACTGCCAGCAATATATGATCTTACTTCAGCTTGGCGACCAACATGAGTAGTATCGTACATTAGCTACAAGGAATCATCAATATTAATCTAGGCAGCCCAGTCCCAGGTAAAATTTATAGACATTGATAATAAAATAGGATACAAACTAAAATAAGGAATAATAGCTATTAAACCACAAACTCACAACATGAATAGCATCATAAATTAGCTGCAAGGAACCATCAAAATTAATTTGGGCAGCCCAATCCCTTGTAAACTTTATAGACATTGATAATAACATAGGGATACAATTCCAAACCCCAACCCCAAGTCCCCATTAAACCTGTATTTTCCCTAAGCAAAAGCACCAAATCTTACCCCCATAATAGACCTGCAAATCCAAATCCATCATTATAACGATCTTGCAACATCAGATAAAACCAATTCAAGTAAGATTTGGTTATAAAGATAAGACAGATTATGGTGCCAAAGGTCGGTCTTTTGGAGGAGAGAGAGAGTGGTCCAAGAGAGTAGAGATAAAATTTTTACTTTCAAAAAAAGGAAAATGTGTGTTGTTTTGATGGCAGGGCTTTGAAAATTTAATGGTATTTTTGACTTTTTATTTTAAGTAACCTGAGTTGTTGACTTGTAATTTTTAATACATGTGTCCATTTTTTATTGGACCTAGAAACACCACATGTGTGCTAAGTTGGAGTTTTAGAAACAACATATACTTTCTCCTTATCAAGATTATAATTACTTCATTTTCTTTCCAAAATTCAAATGCAAGTGGAGTAAAAAAAGGTAAATTTTTTTTTTTTTTACCATTAAGATTTTTGTAGTTCCCGTACGATGTGTGGTGCAACTTATTATTAGTTTTCTCCAATATTTCAATAAGATTTAACTTAACTAATTGGCACCCCAATTTTCAATAGAGACATCCAAGATTTAAATCCCCCACCCTCAATTATCAATGTATTAAAATAAATTTTCTTGTAAAAAATGGTAATCTTTGGTTATTTTATTAAAAAAAAAAAAAAAAAACACTAAGAATAGTGTAGTAATTTGAACATACTATATATGTTTTTACAAATTGAAAATTGCATGATATAGTGGCTCATATAGATAGGCATATTTCATACCTACTAAAAAATGCAAATATCCCTCAATTGTTTTTTTTACATTCTTAATTTTGTGTTACTAAATTTATTTATTTATTTTACTTTAGTTGGACATTGTTTCAATTGTTACAAAAACAACTAAATTTGAGTAAGAATACCACATTTCTAATTGTAAGGACACGATTCGTGACGGACCGTAACAGTATCGGGTTCGCGCCACGTAAAAAGGCCCAAACAATATCATTTGTAGAGCGTGGGTTTAAAAGGCTAGGCCTTGATCACCAGGCGGTGGGTTTTTTGTGATATTCGTGCGTGTCTAGGTTATCTTCACCCATGGAGTCTGCGTGTCTAGGTTATCTTCACCCATGGAGTCTTTCTCCTGGAGGTGGGCTGAGAGGCTCTGGTTTTTGGCCATTTTTCCCAGCCTCCTCTCTAGGTTACTGATTTTTCCTTTTATACTCGTCTGTGTTCACTTTCCTTCGTCCACGTATAGGGTCAACATTTCCAAGGCTGATATTTGTCCCATTAGCCCATACCCAAAGTCGTTGGGGGTGGTTGTAAAAGCCAAAGAACGCGGCTATGTCAGGTTAAGAGTATTGAATGGCAGTAAGGGCAGCTTTCCCTGGATATTTTAGATCTTTCTTCCAAGTTTCAGTCCTATACCGTTTTTACCCCTCTTTCTGGGGGGACTTTGGGTCTGCCGAGGACTGAACTGCCCTCGGCGGTATCCATAGACTATCTTGTCGAACTTGGGCCATAGCCCTCCTTGGCTTGGGCCTTTGGATTCTCCCCGGGTAGATGGGCCTGGCCCATAAATCATTTGGGCCCCACACTAATCAATTGTTCCTCATTAAAAAAAAAAAAATCAATTGTTTCTCATATAAATCTTAGAAAAATTATATTAAAATTTCATTATGCTTAAAATAATTAATATAACAAAATAAACATATTTATTCTATTAATTATCTTTCTAATTACATAGAATAAATACTACAACGTTTTTTTTTTTTTTTTGAGAAATAATTACAACATGCTGCTAACCCCACAGCTCGAATCCTTTCCCTCCCTAGAACCCCAAACACTTTGTACATGGAGAGATGCCAATTCAGCTACAAGACCATTGACAATAAATACTATAATGTTAGTTCCACACACACACACATATATATTACATATCACTGAAAGGAGTTAGGAGATTTAAAGGGTTAAGATTAATTGTAGTGAACTCACATATATTTAATTTTTTTTTTTTATGGTTTTTGTGTCAATTGTCATCATAGCAACTAAACACAAGGAAGAATGTCATGTTCTAACTCTATTATTATTATTCGAACTAAAATTATTTCTTATATAGTGCTTATAAAAATAATCATATAAATTCATTTAATATAATAATTGATGTACAAATATAGATAATTAATATATGCATTTACTCTTTAGCTAATTCAATGAACTAATACTTTAATATAAATGCAAACTTTGTTGAAAATGGAAGCCTAAATAAAGATAACTTCAAGGAATGCGCAACATGACAGAGCACATGCTCTCCAACATGAGATCTCTACTTTATTGTTGACATATGGCAAAAAAATACTGACATGTACCAATAATTGTCTGCCACGTGACATTATCTTTCCAATATTATATATGTTACTATTTTATACATTGTCAAAAAGGACATGTGTCACCATTGTCTGTATCTTCCAATTTGAGGATCCAACTTTTATAATATATTATTGATAGTTCACCCTCAAAAAAAAAAAAAAAAACTTTTATAATATATTATAGATACTAGTTATTGGCCCATGCTACACACATTTTTTTTTAATTTATATATATTTTTAAGTAGACTCATTATAAAAGAAGTATTCTTCATTTAAAAGAAGATATTTTTATTATTATTATTATTATAAACATTTTTTATTATTTTATGAAGTCCTCTTTTTAATTTGTGACTAAATTTGATTACTTTAATTTTTTTTTTACTCCATTTGAAAGCATAAATTGCTAATAATAGAATGAGAAAACCAATTGAGCAATTCTCAATTAACCACTTCAAAAACAAAATGTACATACTCATAGTTGTTTACATTAATGGCATCAAATTTTCTATTTAACTAGGAAAAAAAAAAAACACAAAACACACAAAAAAAAAAAAAAACAAAAAAACAAAAACAAAAAAACAAAAAAACAAAACAAAACAAAACAAAAGTACTTGGAAGCTTATCTATTGAGAAAATCAACAAACAATAGAGCTTCATCAACATCAAAAGAAGTAAAATCCCACAGTTTTCATGTCTTTCTCTGTTACCTGACTTCATGATTTGTTTAATTTCTCGGTGACTTTCTATATATGAAGAAAATCATCAACAGAAACCTTGAGATTAACTACTTTCTATTTATTTTCTTTATCAAATAAAATAGAAAAATAACTTAAAAAATGAAAGAAAGATTGATAGAGTGCAGAGAAAATGTTAAATAACTTTAAAAAGAAAAAGGAAAGTTGACAAAAGATATAAGTTGTGGTACCATTGTGAGAAAAATTTTGTTGCAATTAAAATTATAATGTAGTTTGTTATATATAATGCAATTATCATTTATTGATATATATATATATATATATATATATATAGATAGATAGATAGATAGATAGATAGGAGATGAGTAGCTACAAGTTAAACAAATGTAAGAAATCGAAGAGTTATGAATTACAAATGATGATATAATAATCCACTAACTCTATTTGTTGTTGTTGTAAATTTTTAAAGTACTTGCAAGTGCACGAACCGTACCGAAGTATAGTTTGACAAAAACGAGGTCGAACCCACAAGGACTAGTATGAACATAGGAAAATTAATCAAACCTACCAAATTAATCCTAATCTAGTGTAATAAAAATTTGTTGTTTTGAAATTAAATAAAATGATCAAATAATTAAATAAAACAAAGATATGATATAAAGCAATAAAATGATATAAACAATCCAGAGAAAGGAGTTAAGGTTTGTTGATACCGTATGTTGTCCGCCCTTGATTTGCGTGCAGGACCCCGAAAAATCCAAAAATATTATTTTCTCTCCATGAGGCTGTGAGAACAACTAGAATGACGTGGCACAACCTGTTCGGACACTGAAGCAGTCAAAGTGCCTCTTTAAACCAAAATAACCAAAACACCCCTAGTCAACCCTAGGTTGACCAAAAGTCAAACAAGGTCAAAATCCTCACAAAATAACATTTATCATGGTTTTATATCAAACTCGAGTTACTTGAAGATTTTTAGCAACTTTGATCGAGTTTGACCCGGAGTTGACTTCTAGTGGGCCCCAGCAACCCTAATCTTGATCCGGTCGTCATAACAGATTGAGACTAATGTCATTGTGAAGATAATCAAATTCTCATTCCAACGACTATTCATGGGTCAAAATCGGAGTTAGAACGGTTGAGATATCATGAAAACCAAGTTAACACACTGATCGATGCACCACTAACTTCTGAGAGCCATAACTTTTGATCCAACCATTAAATTTTCAAGTTCCATACCTTTTTAGAAATTCGAAGTCAAGATATTTCCAGGGGTGTCAAGATCAACCCCTTGAAAGGCTGCCGACGGCTCATAAAGCGTGCCGGGGCTATAAAAGGCCCTAAGCACCTCCAGACCAAAAAAGAAGAGACTTCCTGGCTGCTTGCTCTCTTCCTAGATGAATTCTAAGTTTTTCTCCTCTCTTCCAAACACAAAAAGCATACAAAAAATACATCAAAGCCTTTTGAGACTCTTCACCAAAAATACAAGGTATTGTTCTTATACCCAATCTTCTTTTCCTTGGTTCTACACCTTGGATTTAGGGTTTACGGGTATGGATATAGCTTTTTAGCTACTATCCACACCCCTAACTTTCTAAATCTTTTTCTAGCATTTATCTTGCTCATTTTGCCTTAATAACATGATTTATTGCTTTATCTAGCTTGATTCTTGCCTTATCTTGTTTCTAGCATTTTTTTTTTTTGGGGTTATTTCCGTATGCTTCCATGATTGTTCATGTGTTAGTTGCCTCTTCTACATGTTTTATGCTTTATGCCATGCTTTAGATGCTTAGATCCTTTCTTTCCCATGTGTTGATGTTTGGGTCTACATGCACACATGCTTGATATCATGTCTTCGGCTATGCCTTGCTTAAATCTACATGTTTGTATGCATGTTATATGCTCCTATGCCTATGCCTATGACTTCACATGCTTGTATGCTTGGACTTGTGTTCTTCCATGATTTTCTACTTACATCCACATGCTTAGATGTACATTTACATGCTTACATGCATATTTCCATGCTTATATGTGTAGATCGGTGTGTTTACATGCTTAGATCAATGTTCTCTACATGCTTTATGCCATCATCTATGTGCTTGCATGCTTCATGCCATGTTTATTTGCTTAAACCTAGACCTTGTTTGTCATGCCATGTACTATTGTAGTCATTTTTGTTTATTTTATCGCATTTTCGTGTGTTTTGGCCATTTGGTAGGATTTAGATCTTGAACCCTTTATGGTCTTGATCATCATCCATACACCTTGGCCCACATCAAAGGGTTTGGATGATCCTTATTTGCATGTCTATGCTTGCTTACTTCCATGCTTTATGCTTGTGTTAGCCTCTCTAGTTCTAGGCTTTGCCATGCTTGACACCCTTAGTGGGTTTGTGGTTGTGTGGTTACATCCGACACCTGTGAGGCCTTGTTTAGATGTAACCATTTGGGATGCATCACCATGATGCCAGTTGCTTCGTGCATACCTTTCCCTTTTTCCACTCCGTGCAATGATATACTTACCTAGTTTGTTCGCACCACCCATTGGCTTTCTATGCATCTCTACTCGCTTGCTCACATGTCCATGCATGAGTCTTTCTTGCTAGTGTTTTGTCCATGCTTCAACACAATGAAGTTATGGACATCTAATCCAAACCTACCTTTGTCCCTTGCAGACACCACCTTTTGTTTGCTTTCTTGCTTGTTTGCCTTCTTGCTTGTTTGCTCGCTTTCTTGTTTCTTTGCTTGCCATGTCTATCATGCTTATCTGCTTTATGCCTCTTTCATATGCTCTTTGCATCTTTTTCCTTCCATTGCTTGTTTGCTGGTCTCTTGTCTTTGCCTTTGCATGTACACACATGGAGTGAGGATGCATGGAACTAGGGCACGGTCTCCTAGGCACAAGCAAAAGGGTGAGGATGCGAACATGTGGATATAAGCCAAGCAGCTATGTTCGGTAGATTTATGGGTCTAGCCTCTCCCATTTGGTTATGTACTCTTTTAAACCCCCTTCCTTCCTCCCTCATTTCTTTCTTAGATGGGTTGAATTAGGTATATCGTGCCATGTACCATTCATCCTTATCTCTAGAGTATGGCGACCCCTGTTTACTTTCCTGCACCAATATTTTGGGCCATGCTCTAGGGATTTAGGCATTTACTTTCTGCTATGTGTGCTTGCATTGTGATGTATGTATATATATACTTGCTTGTCCCTTCCAATGTGATTGTCATAGTCGTCATAGTCCATGTCACCTAAGGCAAAGTGATGCGTAATTTCTACCGCGAAAGTAAAGTGACATGTTGCCGGATGTTCACCGTGGAAATTTGGTACTTTGCCCGAATGCCTTAGGAAAGCATAGATTGGGACCACACCTGTAAGGTTGAATTTAATCAACCATCTTATTGGTTTTATTCCGTGCCAAATTTGCTTGTATTTCAGCATTTAGTAACCTTGTATTTAGGTGGGTTTTGTTGTAAGGGTAATGAGTGAGATAGAGTGTTGATTGCTCAAAAGTGTGCAAGAAAACAAAGACTCGCGGCTGGATCTCGTGAGTGACTCGCGGCTGCAAGCCGCCAGATGCAGCACACGTGCCAAGCATGCCAGAAGGTGAACAATCATGCTAGCGAGCCACCCCTATTTTGAAAAACCTGACGTTTCACATTCTCCTCTCACCTCAGTAAAAATACCCCTTATACCCACAAATGAAAGAGAGCTTCCAGAGAGAATTTTGAGAGAGAACCCCTAGAGTAAAACAAGATTGATTCACCTACAATCTATACATTAGAGTCTCTTCAAATTCCTCAACTCTCTTCCTCTCCATTGTCAAACCCTTGAGAGGCTTTTTACCAAAACCTTGTTCTCACCATATTCATTACTGTGAGAGGGCTATTTGGTGTTCTGAGAAGCAGTTAGGAAGGAACCAATCTACATTGGTTGATGCTATGGTCTAGTAGCGGAATTCGGGAAGCTAGAAAAGAAAAAGGTTCGGTGCAACCTCGTTGGAGCAAGAAGCTTTGAGGGCTTAGGTGCACTGGGTAGATTAGGCTTGGACGGTTTATTGCTGTCCATGTATCCCAACTACATTTTCTAGTGGATTGTTTACCGCTTGGAGGGCGGCGGAGAGGTTTTACGTCGAGGGCTTCGGTTTCCTCTTCGATAACACATCGCGTGTTGTCTTTGTGTTTGCATCTTCCTTCCCTTTTATCTTTGCCTTTTATTATCTGCTGTGGGTTGTGATTTTAATCTGACTTAGATAGTTTTTCCAATTCTATATTATAGCTTTTGTTCATTTTCAACACACTAGTTGTTTGACATAAAGCTTGAATTGGTTAATTTGTAAATTGGGGGTCTAAACGTTCAAGGGTGTTTTTACACTATTTGAACTTTCAACACCTATTCAAAAGCCAAACCTCAAAGCCCCCATGCATGCAAAGCCCCGAAAGCCAATGCCAAAATCATGTTTTTTACTGCCGATCTCCAAAAATTAAAATTTTATCAAAACAAAGGACTATTCTTGGACAAGCATTGTGGGGTGCCTAATACCTTCCCCACACATAACCAAATTTCTGGACTCAAGAATCAAGATTTTTTGCCATCCACATTAGATTAGGAAAAATGCCATTTTTCTTAGCCTAGGATTGGTAATAAAATTAACTAGAAACAGGTAACCAATCATGCCTAAGAAAAACTCAATGATTGGTGGCGACTTCACTTACCTTTAGTAATCACCTAAAATTTGGCCAAGATTCCTGCCACACCTCCGAAGGTAGACAAATACCTTCCACCATTGAGAGAGAGAGAGAGCACTCGAAGCTCCGTGCAAACCACACCATCATCAAGAAGGGCCTCCAATGGGTCCCACGCGCGTGAGAGCGTCGCCACGGTAGGTGGTCGAACGAAGGCCCGACAATGGTTTTCCAGCCGTTCACGGCTCTGGCGTCAACAAGGTTCCACCTTCTTAATTCATATCAACATATATTTATGATCAGTAATTTTTCCCAACTACTGCATGATAATCTAGAAATCAATCTTGCTATTATGGAAAATATTCTCATTAAAATCTATATTTAAAAATCTAAAGCATGCTCTTCTTGCTCCCAATGTATAAAATCAAATCATCAATTGTATCCTTAGCCAAATAAATCACAAAAAATATCCAATTTTAAAATTAAACAATCATAAACCAAGCATTCAATTAATTAAGATAAATCCTAAATCATGAGAAGAACATGATTGACCTCATATTTAAAATATTATCTTAGTCAACTGAGATGAAGTAAGAACAATTCAAATTATTAAAGAATAACGGCTATTGAAAAAAAAACTTAATCACATAAATAGTACTGATAATCTTTAACAAGATTTCATTCTCAACCCTAATTAAAAATTTAACTATTCATAGTAATTGAAAAACAACATAAAAATAAAATAATAAACATTAAACTAGACATATAAAATAGAATTAAAATGAAAGAGAGAAGTCCCTATACTAAAGAAAAGCCATAAAAGAAGCCACATGGGGATCGGCCTCTTACTCCAATTTTTTGTTTTGCATTTCAACCCTAGTACTCCTTTCTATATCTTTCTGTTTACTCTTCTATTTATAATAGTCACACACTATCTGACACAAAACCTTTATTTTCACAAAGTGGCCCAATCGTCTCTCTTATTTGTGTTTCGGTGGAGTAAGAAGGAAGGCCAACATCATATATACAATTATGAGTCTATGACCACAAGCCCACCTGTACATCTCTTGTCCACCAAAGCACTTCTATACAATTATTTTCATCTTTCTTTAATTTTCTTTGATTTCTCTTTGCTTCACATATGCCTGGGCGGGATCTCTCAAATTGCATAAAAGTGAGGTTTGTTTTCTTTGGTATTCGCTTATTTTACTAAAACTAAAAACTTTTTACTGAAAATATTATATATTAAGGTAAAAGTTAGCTAAAATAATACAGTGGGATCTATGAATGGTAGTAAAGATAAGATGAATAGTAAAATAAGTTGGCAAAAATAAGAAGTGCCAAATGGACACTAAGTACCCGTTTGGATTCAACTTAATCCTGCATTTACGTTTTGCAACAACGTTTTCAGTCCTTTTTTTTTTCCCTGTACGTGAACAGTGATTTTACTGTACAAGGGACAAAAAACACTGTTCATGCACTGTTCACGTACTGTTCATGAGTCTTACGACACTATTCACACATTTAAAAATTATTTTGCTACAGTATTTTCAGTTTTCAGTTTTCAATTTCAACAACAATAAGTTCAATTCAAATGGACCCTAAATATGCAAATATAATAGTACTTTACAATATATATATATATATATATATATATTTCATGCATATAAGGCTATGTTTGATTTGGCTGTAAAGAAATTTGGGAAAATGTTTTACACCCTTGATTAGGCCTGTCCACGGGTCGGGTCGGTTCGGGTTTGGGCCTGAACCGAACTCGACCCGTTTGAATCGGGTGAATGAATTTTAGACCCGTATCCGACCGAATAGTCGGGTCGGATTCGGTACTTCGGGTCACCGGATGAACGGGTCGGAGCTGTCGGTTAGGCGGGTTGGGCCATTAATATGGGCCCAATTTTTGAACTTAGATGAAATTTTTGTAGATAAAATTTTATCAGCCTTTTTAGCCCACTTTTAGCCCAAATTAAGGAGTGGCAGTTTTAAAAATTATTTGGGTGTCACAATTTTTAACTTTCCATATAAAACAGATTGGGCTTCTGTTTTCCCTAATTTTTTTTAAAAAAATGGGGCTTTTAACTAAACTAAAATTAAGCAACTTCACTTCTAAATATATTGGGCCTTCAGAATAAAATCTTCTTGGAAAAATAACCTCACCAAAGGTCACAAAATAAGCCAATTTCAACCACCTGTTAAAGTATTAAATATCCTGGACAAAATACTCCACAACACAAAATAAACCTATTTGACAACATCAGTTTAGCCTCCAGGCCCTCCACACATGGACCACAAAAACTAAATAGCCACATTGACTACAAATTAAACAGCCACATTGACTACAAATTGACTAAACAGCCTCCACAAATTGACTAAACAGCCTCCACACATTGACTAAACAGTCTCCACACATGTAACACTAAACAGTCACCTGTGACTTGTTAAAAAGCCACATTGACTACCCAAAAATCGCCACAACAAATAACCTGGACAAAATAGCAAAACAATACACAAAACGTGTATTTCCATTCCAACAACCACACAACAAGTGATTAATTATAAGGCAGTAAAATCAATGTTTCCACAAGGCAGTAAATCATAAGGCAGCAACCTTGCTGGCTATACAATGTTCCCAGCAATAATATTAATTACAAATTATAAAATACCACAGGTATTTCCAAAATAAAAATAGCTTTTCCCAAACATTAAATGACAAATTCTCAAGCTTATAACTAATAGAAAAGAAAACCTATATGATTCCTAGGATTTCTTTCCTATAAGCATTAAGACTAGTATTGTGTTAGTAAAGCAATTTACAAAAAATCTTCCAAAATGTTCCCAAAAGGTTCTGCCTCCTTCACAAAATAAGTGATTCCGCCTACAAAAGACAAAAAAATATTTAACAACTAATACACTACTATCAAATACAAGACCAAATATAAAGGGCAGCAAGGCAGCAAGCTTATAACAGTAAGAGGCCAAAGGCAGTAACATACCAACTCAATTATCAATCTTCAACACTAATTATGGGTCGTTTGCCTAAGCTAGAACCCAATTTGGAGCTGGTACTTGCTGATGCACTTGATGAAGACTGTTGATTTAAAACTAGAAAAGAAAAGGAAATAAATACAACATATTAAATTTTGTTTAAACATGAGACATAGACTATAGGTTCTAGAATTTAAACATATTACCTAAATCATGAAATTCCTCCTCCAATGCCTCAACCTCATCCCTTGATTGGTGATGAGAAATTGGTACCGTGGCTTGAAGCCAATTTTGCGCACATACAAGGTTTTGAACCATGAGAGGAGAGAGAGAACTTCGAAATGGATCAACAATGCGGCCTCCGGTGCTGAATGCTGACTCAGATGCAACAGTCGAAACTGGTACAGCCAGCACATCCTTAGCCACTTTGGACAACATTGGGTACCTACTAGAATTGTCCTTCCACCACCCCAACACCTCAAAATTCCCATCCCTTCTACCATCACAATTTTCAACTAAATACTTGTCAACCTCATTACTACAACCTATAGATTGCTCAGCTTCTAAGAAAAGCTCATACCTAGAGTGAACCATCACATATGGATCACTTGCATCACCTACCACCATTGGTGTCCTCTCACCCCCACTTGGTTCTTCCACATTTGGGGAATTAACAGAACAGAAAAAAGTATACAACTTCATCAAAAGAGCTTTCACCTTATCAACCATCACACTCCCCACTTCAATCCCATAAATTTCAGAAAAAGAGAACTTCAAAAACCTCAATTTTTTTCGTGGATCAAGAACAACAGCCACATACAAAAGAGGATTAATCTTATCACCTTTCCCCCAGTACTTCTCAAATTTAGTTTGCATGTTTGTGGCTGTGTTTTTCAAGAGGGTGTTTTGGGATTTAACTAAATGAGAAATACTCTCCTGAATAACAAAGATTTCATCAAAAAAGGCATTTGAAGTCACATACAAAGAACCAGAAAACTTCTTTGTTGCATTGTAAAAAAGCCTCAAGAAAGTCACAAATGCCCTACAATTTTGGAAATCACTCATACAAGGAGATCCCAAACCACCACTATCTTCCTTGCTCCTAAAATATGACGAATAACCATCATCTTCAAAGTCCATCCTAAGGAATACTTTCTCAAATTTTTCAGCAGTTTCTAACATAAGGTAAGTTGAGTTCCACCTAGTAGGTACATCTAAACAAAGAAGACTCTTGGACTCCATACCTAACCTCTCCATAAAATTCCTAAAGGTTTGATTTCTATTAGGCGAGGACTTCACATACCTCACAGCTTCACGCACCCTAGCAACAGATGCATCAATTTCTTTCAAACCCTCCCCAACAATTAGATTTAAGATATGGGCACAACACCTCATGTGCATTAACTCATTTTCTAGAACTGTCCCATTCCAATCTTTTGTTACCCTTTGTAAAAATTTAACTGTGGTTAAATTGGAACTAGCATTATCCACTGTCAAAGTGAATATGCCATCAATACCCCACTCACGCAAAGACATCTCAATCTTTCTACCTATAGTCTCTCCCTTATGATCTTCAACTTGACAAAAATTTAAAATTCTTTTATGCAACTTCCAAGTATCATCAATAAAGTGACATGTGAGACACATATAATTCAAATTTTGTAAAGAAGTCCATGTGTCCGTAGTTAGACACACCCTACAACCCTTCAAGGATTTCCTTAGCTTCTCTCTCTCACTATTATAAATTCCAATTACATCTCTAGCCACAGTTTGTCGAGATGGAATATCTTTTACACGAAGCTTAGGTTGTAACGTAGTTACATATTTCTTAAACCCATAACCCTCAACACACCTAAAAGGCAACTCATCAATTATTATCATTTCAGCTAGTGCCTTTCTAGAAGCCTCAACAGAAAAAGTTGTTGACACAAGTTTGAACCCTTCATCTCCATCATTTTTGGGTTCAAAAGCCAAGGTTTTTTGCCCTTTATCTTCTCTATTAGGGTTCTTAGGACAGATTGTCACATGAGCTAATAAATTACTAGTACCACAACTCTTACTATCAGCCAGATATGATTTTTTACAATAATTACATACAGCCATAGTGACACCATCATCTACCTTTACTTTTTCAAAATGATTCCAAGCTAAAGACTTTTTCCTACCACTACCAGTACTAGTCTTACTCACTACACTAGGTGGAACTAGGGGCAACTCACCATCAGTAGCTTCAGCTTGGGTTGCAGCAGCAGCCTCTTGGGTGGCAGTGGCAGTAGCACCATCCGCTTGGGTGGCAGTGGCAGCAGCACCATCCGCTTGGGTGGCAGCAGCACAATCCGCTTGGGTAGAAACAAAGGGAGCATTATTGGAGGAATCCATGACCTAAAAAATCAAACATAGAAATTAGCAAACTAAAAATTAATAATAATAATCAAACAAACCAAAAAGGACAATCTTTGATACTTGAATCTAGATAACAGCATTCTACATAAAACTCTAACAAAAAAAAAAAAAACAAAATCCCAACTTTTAACACAAAACACAAAGGGAAACAAAAATCATACCTTAAAGAAACTAGGGGTGTTGGAGTTATGAATTTGAAGACTGAAACCCCCACTTGGACAACTTTCAATTCCTGAGTAAAATTAAAATAGGAACAGAATTAATCAAACAAATAATCAAAGAACAAAAAACAAATAATCAAAGAACAAAAAACTTGGGAGTTTATTTGATTTTTAACAGTATAAATTTTACTAAATAATAAAAGCTGAAACATTGAACACATCCACAGCAGCTTAAGTTACATGCATCAACTCTACGTCTCTAACAAAAAAAGAACAAAATCCCAACTTTGAACACAAAAAACAAAGGGAAACAAAAATCATACCTTAAAAAACCGTGGGTGGTTAATTTCAAGTTTGAAGACACTAAAAACCCCACATGTACAACTTTCAATTCCTGAATAAAATTTAAATAGGAACAAAATTAATCAAACAACTTAAGTTACTGAACAAAGAACAAAAGTAAATGGCTAAGGTTTCAACTATTTATAGTTAGGGTTTCAAATTATAAAACTTAGGGTTTATTTGATTTTAACAGTAGATTTTCATAAAATATATAATCAATGATAACTGAAAAAAAGAGAGATGAGAAAAGGAGAACACATACCCTAGGTTCAACCCATATAATCGGCGGCAGGGAGAGGAGTGGCTGCTGGTGGTGGCAGCGGCGGCGGCGGCGGCTAGGTGTGAAGAACTTGTAGTGAGAAGCTAGGGTTTGGACCTTGGAGTAGAGAGAGGCTAAGTGAGAACTGAGAGTTTGAGAGTGTGGTCTGTTCATTGGTGAGAAGACCGAAGATGCAAGCTTTTAAAGGGTGGAGATTGAAGACTGATGAAGATTTGAGTCTTGAGATTTCGTATGAAATTGGTGAAGGCCTGAAGGGACTATAGAGATTAGAGAGTGAGAGGCAGAGAGCATTCGTGTGAGACTAGGGGATTTGGTGAAGTGATTCCAGGTTTTGAGGATTTGAGATTGAGAATCTGAGATAGAGAAAGAGAGAGATGCAGAGAACGTTACTCAGTTTGAGTCTTTGAGAGTGAGAGGATCTGTATGAGATTACGATTAGAGAGAGAGAGAGAGAGTGACTGAGGTCTGAACCCGTGCCCGTGAATATGGTGAGACTTGAGAGAGTGATTAGGTGAACTGGTGAAGAATGAAGAGAGATTGAGGCCCTTCGATCACTTGATCAGTAGATCTTGATTCGGTGAAGGGTGAAGATTGAACTGTGAATAGTGAATAGTGAGAGAGAGTGTTGGGATATGAGACTTATATCAGGCCGGTTGATCACTTCATCTTTAATTGTGACCATCAGATTTTGATCATATTTTAATTTCAACCGTTGATTTTGAAATCTCTGACTTACTGTGCTGTCACTACTGTGCTAGAAGCTGTAGCCTGTGGAGTAGATTGCACATTAATATTTAGAACCGTTGATCAACAGCTCTTTCTTAATTAAAAAAAAAAAAAAATTTAAACGGTTGGATTTAAAATTGGGAAGTTGTGCCCAGAAGCCTTCAGCACGTTACCCACTCCAGACTCCACTACCCAGAGTCCCAGACGACGTGACTTGTAGCTGACTGCCTGACTGAAACTGAGTGGTAACAGTAATTTATTATGTTATTTTATAAAATATTCGGTCGGGTCGGGTTATTCGGATTTTTTAATGTGTAATCTGAAACCCGAACCGATTATTCGGTTCCTTTTAAAACAACAACCGTATCCGACCCGTATATACACTCGGATTCACCCGTGGGCCTTCGGATCGGGCGGATACGGTCGGGCGGGTCGGATTACACGGGTCGCTGGACAGCCCTACCCTTGATGGTGTTTGGGTAAACATGAAAATTTAGTCAAACTGAAAATAAATTCAATTGACCAAGAAATATGGTGACGTGGAGTGTAATATGTTTTACAATTCCAAATTATCTTCAAATCATTTTTCACTCTCTTCACATCACACACTTGCTAGCCAAAGGAGAGAGAGAGAGAGAGCTTACCCATGGCTCCACCACAGCTTCATGCCTCCTCTCACCGGACCGTCGTCGTCGCTTACCATTGCTCCACCATGATCCACCCAAGAACTAATCAGACCACCTTGACCCACCCACAAATGAACCAATCGAACCACTGTGCCCACCCACCCACTAACAACAACCATCGTGACTAGATCGAATCACCTCTTCTTTGACGGGGCCTTTAGATCTCGCCCCCAATCTCATCATCGTTGCTTCTCTCTCTCTCTCTCTCTCTCTCTCTCTCTCTCTCTCTCTCTCTTGCCGCTACCACCTCAACCCTTTATTTTTTCTCTCAAATCTCTCTCTCTATCACAATCTAGTGTTGGGTCTGTGGAATTGAGATTTTCATTTTTTTTTCTTTGGGTTTATATATTGGGATTTTTATTATAATATTTGTTTGGAAACTGAGAAAAATGTGAGAAATGGGTAGAAAATGCATTTTCTAGAGCATTTTCAAGAACACAAACAAACACATGAAAATATTTTCCAAAAGATTTTTTGGAATGCAACCAAACACCTAAAAATATTTTCCTTTTCCAAAAACATTTTCAGCTGAAATTATTTTACACTCTAAAAAGGACATAAATCATTTTCCTCAATATTTTAAATGCGTAAATCATTTTCTTCTTTTGAACTCAAAAGGACATAAAACACTGAATTTTTTCCATAAAACTTACATAGAAATGGTAATAAATAGGTGTGTATAACACAAAAGTGTAAGAGTAATGTATTTAAATCTAGAATCCCCTAAATGATGTGTAATAGTAATACCCACTTAAATAAAAATGTTAATAATCTAGTTTTTTTTTTTCTTCGAAGACTCAAATGAGAATGATAATAATTATATATATATATATATATAGAAAGAAATCTACGTTTTATTTTTTTATTGTTAACACTTAAAAGAGATATATGTTACTCAAATTAATTTTTTAAGACTTGCCTTTTAGGTTACCTAATATCCCCCTCCCCCAACCCCTTTCCCTCTCCCTTGTGTGTGTGTGTGTGTTTGTTTCTCAAAAAAAAAAAAAAAAAAAAATGGGTAACTGTCCCACATTGCTTAAGAGAGTGTATTGTGCGTAGTATAACTTGCCTCACCCTCCCTTAAAAGTTACCATGGCTTTTGAGTGGAGTTGTGGTGTGCCTTTGTGTTAGAACCCCTTTCCCTCTCCCTTGTGTGTGTGTGTGTTTGTTTCTCAAAAAAAAAAAACATCCCCCCCCCCCCCCCCCATGCATTTTAGGTTACTTATATATTAATATATATATTTGTGAAGTTATTTCCAAGAGAAAAAAAATTGATGAAGTATTTAAAGGAGCTAATAGTGAATATTTAACTACATATTATTTAAGAATTTATTATAAAGGTGGAATTTATGATGTGTATTTAAGGACAATATGGAGTATTTAAAGGAGCTTCTAGTGGATATTTATTACAATGGTGGAATTTATTGTTGATTCATGACAAAAATAATTGACAGGGACCAATAATTGTTTGCCATATGGTGATATCTTTCCAGTGTTATATGTGTCATTGTTTTATGCATGCCAAAAGGACACGTGTTACCATTAAATCATATATTTCTAAAATATGTAATGCTTTCTCATTATACATATATATATATATATAAATAAATATATATATATATATATATATTAGAATTTAATTAGATTTAGACTCTTCGATTTTTGCAACCAATAATCCACTTGCCACAAATTTTTTTTTTTTTTTAAAAGGACACATAGCGCAAAATTGGACTCTAATTAAAATCCAATTTAGAATCTAATTAAATTTGGACTCTTCAATTTTTACACTCAATAATTCACTTGGAAAAAAAATTAAAAAATTAGATGGACACATGGAGGCCTAACCCATTGTACAAGCGCGATATAGAGATCCAACCCATCAGTTTCAATATACTGAGAACCCCGAACACAATAACAGGTGGTAGGCCACACCGGTCTAGAAATCTACTTCATATCAAGGACATGACTGTTCGGCAATGGTAGTGCCTTGAGGGAAATTGCCTACCGAGAACCAATTAGCAGCAGGTGCAAGTTTCAAGATAGTCACATCTGTCTTGAGAAATGGGTCTTATTTGGTCAGGAATATATCCTAGAAAGACCCCACCGCCTAAAAAGCTTCCCCACTATTATGATGATCCCACTAATGAAGTCCAGAAATAGGGGCCAATAGAGTGAGAAAGTGGGTTGGGAAAAATTCAGGGCGAGAGATACACACAAGAGAAAATAGTGAGGAACTAGAAGAGAGGAGTAACTCACCATCGAGCAGGGGACTCCTCGGGGGATACACAAAAAGGGGTAGGAGGATACGGGTTGGACCATAAACTCTTCCATTTGGGCCGCTAGATTGGCCTCAAGTGGTCTTCCTATTGTAGGAATCGCATTACCCACTTCATACAAGTAAATTGAGGCCTAACCTCGCGGCTAACCAATCACCTTGGGTAAAAAGGCTCGCACTATATATATATATATATATATATATATAGAGAGAGAGAGAGAGAGAGAGAGAGAGAGAGAGAGAGAGAGAGAGAGAGAGAGAGAGAGAGAGAGACTGAATTAATTTCCTTATTTATGATCAATTTTGCTCCACAATTGCTAATGAGTAATGAATTTGGTTTATGGATGTGTAATATATGAGCTTTTTTAAAAAAAATTAGTAATGAATATACAATATATGATTTTCTATTGCGTGATTTCTTAGTGCAATTTTTTCATGTATTAGAAGAATGTTAAAAATTTAATTTAATTTTGTATGTTTTCCAAATGTGAATTTTATTTTATTTTTTTTATTATTAATTTTTGAACATTTTCATTCATGCTTTGATCCAAAAAATATAAATCAAGTTCTGTCGCTAGTCATGATAACAAAAATGTGAACATAACATTGTTGATACCCAAAAAATTACAATAGTAAATCTAGCTCAAGGAACCAGATCATTGGCCTTATGTGAATACAAATGAGCCAAAGTTTTGTAAAGACACTCTTGTAAAATAGGTTGAAGAACCATAAAGAATGGGGTAAAATCAATAAAGAAAAAGATAAATTGACATTGAATAAGGTGCAAATGGCCCAAGAATAGCCTTGGAAGGGGTCCTCAGAGGAAGCCTATAAGGAAAAGAGAGAAGACTCTAGAAAGCCCATCAGAATCAAGTTCCTTGGAGAGGAGAGAAAGATGAAAGAGACAAATGATGCCCAGATAGGTTCTTGAAGTTCAAAATTCAACGTGAAGAGTTCGAGGAACCTCAACCAGATAAAATCATGAGATAAGACTAGGCATCATCTCTCCAACCCATTGTCCAAACCATGGAAAATCTCAAATTGGTAGTAAGGGAGAAGTGATTTGGTTGATAGGGGAGTGATTTTCAGTGAATTGTGGAACTTGTAGTTTTCCCCTTAGTTAATGTGTTAGCTTGGAATGCATGAACCAATGGTGTGACTCGGTCCCACCGTGTGCGTGACATCTCCCCACAATTTCCTCTCAATTGTTCCTATCAATTAAACTACCATCCATTGCATTAAACACCCTATCTACTCCTTTGACTTTCCAAGAAGGCATCTTCCATTTGTAGCTAAAGCCAAATACTCTTTTAAAATTATAATTGCCAAACTAAGCTAAGTTTACAGGCAATGTTCTGCCCAATGTAAGTCTACTGAACTCCTTCAGATTCATGTCTAAAAACATGGTTTACCTAGCAAACCAAAGACATCTTCGTCTAGAGGAACTAGACCATGCCCACTATAAAAGAACACCAAAGAATAACAAAAGGGGGGAGGAAGAATGAACAAAACAAGAGAGCCCAAAAGAGATGACTCTATCCTATCTCCTTCAAATCTTCTAAAATGTCACTTAGCCTCTAAAAAACCTACTACAAAAAAATGCACACATTATATCTCACACTCTCCAATCCAAATAAACTCTCCTATTGCTAGCATATTGTTATATTTTTACGTTTCTTGGTGTTTCAGTATAAGTTTTCCAAGAAACAAGTTTGTGGGCTAGCCAACTTAAATGTTTTACAGTAGGAGTTCTTTGGCAGGATAGCACAATGATACCAAACCACGACATCACACCTAGGTGTAATGCCCCTGCATAAAAAAGAAAAAAGAATATAGGATTTTTAGAGACCCATGTGACCCGCACCAACCCCACCTATTCTATTCTCAATAATATCTCTCACTGTCTTGGCTGGCCAACTAAGGGCTTCTCACTGATTATTATTATTATTTTTCATTTAGCATTAAATATCTAACATTTCCGTTAGTTGTTAGGTTCAAAAAAAATGTTTGAAACTAACATCTCGAGTTTTTAAAACTTGAGATTAGATTAGAACTTGAGCTTCTAAAGCTCGATTTCATTGTTTTTGTGATACCCTTATGTGGACAAATTTTCCTCGTGGAGCAAATTTTGCCACGTAGAAATCGAGTTTATAAGACTCAAAATCTGCACACCATAGACCAAAACCACAGCACTTTCAAACGGCTCACTCAAACACTCTCAAAGTTCAGACACTGAAACACTCTCAATCAAACACTCACTCACTCAAAACTTCGCTCCGCCCTCTCAAACTCACTCACTCACTCACTCTCAAGCAATCGTAGCCCATTGTCAACAAAATCGTAGCCCACCATGCCGAAGGTACTCACTCTCAAGCAATCGTAGCCCATTGTCAACAAAATCGTAGCCCACCGTGCCATAGGTACTCTCTCTCTCTACTCAATACGTTGTCGTTTTTGCCTCTTAGATTCCTCTGTCTCTCTCTCTCTCTACTCAATACGTTGTCGTTTTTGCCTCTTAGATTCCTCTGTCTCTCTCTCTCTCTCTTTCTCCAATTTTAGATTTTGGAATTTCATGATGTTACCTAGGGTTTTTCATTTTTCAATTTCAGATCATTTTGGGTTTTGGTGATTCATGTTTGGTTTCTAAGAAAAAAATTGAGGTTTTAGGTAGGAAATGATCATTTGTCATTTCAGTGAAGGAATTTGCGTTGCTTACAACCATGTTTTACTGTCAAGGTAAATTGTGTTTTCTCTGATTTTTAGGGTTGTTCAAATATAGAATCTTGTTCTGGAGTTTGATTCTATGCTCCTAGCTGATATCGACCTATGATACCTATTTCTACCTTGATCAAGTTATTACTTGCATTACGTGCAAATATAGGTGAAACTATCACTGGTAATGAATTGGATGAATCCTAATCTACACATTCCCTTCCATTCAAAACTTTGTGTAATAATCTATGTGTTTTTTACCTTTTTTATACAGAAAGTATGGCAACATTGTTTTGTCCAGGGCTATAGAATTAGGGGGTAGCTGGTTTAGTGCATCATATAGATTAGAACTTAGGTCAACTAAGTTTGTTTGTTTCATTCCTGAGTTTTTAAATTGTATACCCAAGTTTTGTTAGCCTTTGATTGTGTGATCTAATGGATCCTGCACATAATTTTTTTAATTTTCCCTATATGTGTAGAGTTCATTTTTGAAAATTATTGGACTGTTACTATTCAAGCTACCTCCAGCATGTGTAGAACATCACATCTAAAAAATTTTCAGGTTTTAAGCATTCCTATGCTTGCCATTTGTAGCTTTCATTGCTGTTCACATATTTTCTTTAAAGGTCTAAACAATATATATATCCTCTTTACATTTCCTGCTTAGCAGTGAATATGGTGATTGTTTGAAGTTTCAACTGGTCATTTGAAGTTTCATTGTTTCAATTAGTGTTATTTTGTCTACTTAACTAAATATGCAATATGTTTTCACATGCTGAAGGGAAACTCCTAGGGTTTTACACTGTAACTACCCAACAGATTTATTTATGGTCATAGACTACATTGTAATTGGCATTGAATTCCTGCTCAATTATTTATATGGCATCCTATACTTTATAGAAGTAATTATTGTTCAACAAATAATTGGAAATGTTCCAAGTCTAACCATCATGATATATTTCTGCTTGGCTGCCTGATGCACATTTCTTAGCAAGCATTTGCTGTGTCACAAACAATTACAGAATTCTTGGGACCATATTTCATCTGTTGTCACTCTTTGTTGATTTTGTTTTGAAGATTCCAAGTCAGAAAACTTGGTAGTTTTTGATACCAGCACCTGTATCAGAATCCTTGTATGGTTGGGTTGGACTAATTATAGTTTCCTCATAACCCCCTTCCCCCCCAACCTTATTAACCTATGATTGATCCTACTTAAACACTATATAAATATCTTTTTGACGTAAGTTTCTAAATTAGGCCTTATTCAACACCATTCTGGCACCTAACTTCCATATGCCCAAAATAGTTTCCATTACCATTCTTGTAATTAGCAATAGGCCAAATGGGACTTCCACCTTATGTCCATATTCCCCAGGAATTTTATAACAAGTTTATATCTTCATTCATGTGAAATCATTGTGTGTTGTGGTAATGCCTGATTTGTGATGACTCTCACACCAAATAATGTATGTCTGCCACTATGTATGATCTCATAGTAGCACTCCTTGTAGTATGGAGCCTCGGATCGATGAGGAGTCAGAGATCGTGCGCCCTGATCCAGAAATTACTTCATTGTTGACGCAAAAACAAAATCATCGATTAGAGGCCATTTGGAATGGTGAGGTGAAACATCTAGTTCTAACAACCTCATTAATTTTTACGTTGTCTTTGACTTTTAGCAAGTTCTTTCAAAGTTTTATATCCAGTTCTAACAAGCGCTATATTTTTTATCAATTTTACAAGACCCGAGCCCACTTACGTGCCGTGGTCGCTCTAAGGAGATGGCAAACATAACGATGCAAGATAATCAGGTGATTGACATTATCAAGTTGGTAGGGCTAGAAGGATTGTTTAGGGCCCCTTCCAAAGAGATAGATCATTGCCTAATATCGGCCCTAGTTAAGTGATGGCGGCTAGAGACTCATATGTTCCATCTTCCACATGGTGAGACGTCGATCACCCTAGAAGTATGGGACTTCCTATAGATGGTGAGGTGTTGGTTGGGCCGACTGCTTTGGAGGATGGGGATTGGAGGCAACTGTGTGTGGAGTTTCTTGGTTTTGGGGTTCCAATGAATGACAACAAAACTTTGGTGGGGCAAAGAATTCTCATCAGCCGCTTTGTTGAGCGCATTGCAGAGCCACTGCCTCATGATGCAATGGAGATTCAGATACATCAGTATGCCTAGTGCTATATTTTAGTGCTACTAGGGGATAACATTTTCATGGACAAGTCGGGAGATAGGGTGCATTTAATGTTCTTGGAGTTCATGTGGAACCTTCGTGATCCGCCATAGTATAGTTGGGGTAATGGTTACCTGGCATGGTTGTACAGAGATTTGTGCCAGGCAAGCCAAAAAGAGGCATCGCAGATTGATGGGGCATTGCAATTGGTCTAGTATTAGGCATGGACGAGGTTGCCATTCTTGTGCCCGAGGATAGAGCCCCCACCTGGATCTGATTATGGCCCATGGCTAAAAGCTCCACTTGCATTATGTAAGTATTTTCATGATATTTAGTGTGTTATGCAATGTACTCTTCTTAGTAACTAAGTGGTATTATCTTATCTTATGTTATTCGCTCGTAACTGTAGGTGGGTGCAGATGCCAAGCCCGAAGAGTAGGCCATCCGGCATGGTGTTGATCCACTATCGCGAGCAATTAGTTAGAATGCAGTCGGGCCAGGTAATAATATACAAAAATTCTGTTTGGTTATGTTGAATAAAAATTGTTATTCTTTGTTTCATCATATTTATTTAATTGACTTCACTAATGTTTCATTTCTTTGTTTTTTTCTTGCCTAAAGATTGGATCTGTATGTATTATTTTCCTTAAGAATATGTTAAAATCATTGCTTTAACATATATTCTGTTTTAATTTTTGTTTTTCCCTTTATCTATGTATTCTCCCTTGTTTCACATTTTAAGATGTTATGATAATTGTTTTCTGTTTCTATTGTAGATTATGTGGCAGCCATATGAGGCAGACTTAGGCCGCCTTCTTGCCTTCTGCGTTGTAGGGAGGGATACGTGGACGGCGAGGGTGCCACTTGTGTGTTTTTGCATAGTAGAGACACACCACTCAGACCGTGTCCTTCGACAGTTTGGGTTGGCGTAGGAGTGGCCTGACCATTTTGTGTACGATGATAGACTGCATATAATAGACTTGCGTTGGAAGGTAGAAAAAAATTGGAGGGAGGAGCATGGATCGTATATCCTTACATGGGATATGAGACAACAACGTCTTTGCCATGCACCTCCTCAGATTGATGAGATGCCCTGTGATCATGCCTATACCGCTGGTACCATCCGGTCACTCGAAAGTATGTCAATCACAACAGTTCTAAATTACATATAATGGTAATGTGTTCTAATTAGATTTTATTGTCTGCTTTGTTTTTTCTTCAGTACATGTACAAACGTAGAATCAATTGATTTATTTTTTCAGCAAATCTGGTTTGATCTGACTGACATCCAATTAAAAATGTTATTCTGTTACATATAGTACTCTAATAAAACTTGTAAGGTTGAATTTATTCAACCATCTAATTGGCTTTATTCCGTGCTAAATTTGCTTGTAATTCAGCATTTAGTAACCCTGTATTTAGGTGGGTTTGTTGTAAGGGTAGTGAGTGAGATAGAGTGAAGATTGCTCAAGAGTGTGCAAGAAAACAGAGACTCACGGCTGCAAGCCGCCAGACGTAGTACACGTGCCAAGCATGCTGGAAGGTGAACAGTCATGCAAGCTGGAGCACTACAGGACAAAACAGGACAACTGGCCATACGGTTATCTCGCGACTGGATCTCGCGACTTAGTCAAGCCGCGAGCCACCCCTGTTTTGTTAAACCTGACGTTTCACATTCCTCTCCCACTCCAGTATAAATACCCCTTTTACCCACGATTGTGAGAGAGTTTTCAGAAAGAATTTTGAGAGAGAAACCCTAAAGAAAAATAAGATTGCTTCACCCACAATCTATACCTTAGAGTCTCTTCAAATTCCTCAACTCTCTTCCTCTCCATTGTCAAATCCTTGAGAGGCATTATACCAAACCTGGTTCTCACCATCATCATCACTGTGAGACAGATGTTTGGATTTCTGGGAAGCAGTTAGGAAGGAACCAATCTTCATTGGTTGATGCTACGGTCTAGTAGCGGAATTCGGGAAGCTAGAAAAGAAAAAGGTTCGGCGCAACCTCGTTGGAGCAAGAAGCTTGGAGGGCTTAGGTGCACTGGGTAGATTAGGCTTGGAGGGTCTATTGCTGTCCATGTATCCCAACTGTATTTTCTAGTGGATTGTTTACCGCTTGGGGGGCGGCGGAGAGGTTTTACGCCGAGGGCTTCGGTTTCCTCTTCGATAACACATCGCGTGTTGTCTTTGTGTTTGCATCTTCCTTCCTCTCTATCTTTGCCTTTTTATTATCTGCTGTGGATTTTATTCTGTGTTGGCTTAGATAGTTTTTAACCAATTTCATATTATAGCATATGTTAAGTTTCCGCACACTAGTTGTTTGACATATTGCTTAAATTGATTAAGTTGTAATTTGGGGGTCTAAACGTTCAAGGGTGTTTTTACACTCAGCAAGGGTAGTGTGTGAGAAAGTGTGAAGAAAAAACTCAAGAGTGTGCACTCAGCAAGGCCTCGCGATTGGATCTCACGACTGACTTGCGGTTGGCTAGTTGCCAAAGCTGGCACATGTGTGAAGCATGTAAAGGAGCTGAAGAGTCACGTTAGCTGGAGCACTACAGGACAAAACTTCTAGTCTGGCCAGGCAGTTAGCTCGTGACTCAAATAGTCACTAAACCACTTTATTTGGGAAAAATTGACCTTTCGCATTCCAAACACACACCAGTATAAATACCCTTTATACCCACGTATTGTAGAGAGAATTTTGAGAGAGAAACCCTAGAAAAAAAACAAGATTCACTCATCCACAATCTTCATCCTTTGATTCTCCGAATTCCTCTACTCTCACCCTCTCCATTGTTACATCCTTGGAAGGTATATTAGCCAAAACATTTTCTCACCATACCCATATATGTGAGGAAGTTATTTGGTGCTTGGGAAGTAGTTAGGAAGGGACCAATTGATATTGGTTAATGCTATAGGTTATAGTGGGATCCAATAAGTTAGAGAAGACAAAGGTTCGGCGTAACCTCATTGGAGTAAAAAGCTTGGAGGGCTTAGGTACACTGGGTAGATTAGGCTTGGAGGGTCTTCTACTATTCATGTATCCCAACTTCATTCTCTAGTGGATTATTGACCGCTTGGAGAGCGGCGAAGAGATTTTACGCCGAGGACTTTGGTTTCCTCTTCGATAACACATTGCTGTGTTGTCTTTGTGTTTGCATCTCTCTTCCTTTAATCTTTGCCATTTAATTTCTGCTGTGGTTGTGATTTTATTTAGTTTAGATTGTTTTATCAATTCTGGTTTAGTTTATGTTCATATTCCGCACATACATTGTTTGATAATAAGCTTGAATTGGTAATTTGTAATTTGGGGGTCTAAACGGTAAAAGTGTTTTACACACTATTTAAAGATTCAATTGGTATCAGAGCGGGTACACTTGTTGTGGGTTAAATACCTAAGTGTGATCCTTGACCCCTTGTATTTATTTGCCATTGATAATGCTTTGTATGCCTATATGCATGTTTTGGATGTTGATGATTGTAGCATGCCACATGTTTATGAAAATGCCTCTAGTGTTCATCCTCATGATTGTGATGACATGTTACTTGAATCACTGGGTGTTGTTGATATTCCAAATGACAAACTCTTGAAGAAAAAGGCTAAGAAGTTTCAAAAGAATTTGAGCAACTTATTTGGTGAAAATGATGATTTGATTGCTAAGCTCAATGAATCCAACAAATTGGTTGAGAAATATAAGAAACTTGCTTAATATTCTCTTGAAAAACTGAAAGACTTTGAATGTTTGAATATGGACTTGGATGCTAAACTTGTTTTGTCTAACAAACTTGTTGATGAGCTAAAATGTGAAAATGAATCTCTTAAAATGCATGCCAAGTATTTGATTGCTGAATCTATTGCTAAAAAGGATGAAATATTTGTTGCAATCATGTTGTGGTACCCGATCTTGTGCCTATTGTGTGTTCTACCTCAAAGGACAAATCGGTGTATATTCTTCCACATAAAAGAAATTAAAAGGTGGAGAGAAAGACTGTTAAGTCAAATCCTTCGTTTAGGTCTAAACCTAAGGCTTTGGATGGATCTAAGTTTGTTCCAACTTGCCACCATTGTGGTGTGATTGGTCATATAAGACCTTAATGTCATAAGTTGAAGAGAGAACAAAAACATGTTGTTAGATCCCTTCCCAAAAAGCCTAATAGACCTAAACACATTGTATGTCACCATTGTAGTGCCTTTGGTCATTTAAGACTTCAATGCTCTAAGTTTCATGCTCTTAAAGGAATCAAAAGAAAATAGTAACTTGAGCTTCATGGAAGTTGTGCTAAAAAGGGTAAACTGGATTTGAGTGAAACTAGTATGTTGTTAAAGAAAGTGTTTAATGCTCTTAACTCCTTGTCTATGTGCATCTCTGGTTCTCATTCTTTCAACCCTCATCTCACTTCTCATGAGACACTCATTCCAAACAATTGTTCCATTTGGATGAGAAAGGGTTCCTATGGTTGAGTTTTTGCTCTTTTGGTCCTTGATTTAATTCTTTTGATATTTGTAGGACCCCTCATGCATTAGATGCTATATATTCATGCATTTTTACATCTTACATTTATTTGTATGCATTGCTTTTGTCTTTGATCTTACTTTTATGTTTTAGTTTTGTGTAAGTAAAAAATCCAAAACCACATAAAAAATGAAAAATTTAAAAAGTTTGATCATATATGTTTAAACACATATCACATGTGAGTTTAGCCTAGTACCTCCGTACAAATGGCTTAGTGCATTTATAAGCTTAGTTTGTTATGTATGCACATCTATTTTTGTGGGAAAAATTTTGACATCTATGTGTGATTGTTATAAATCGATCTTCAAGCTTGTCATGAATGATTAGTCAATAGTCATATTGTTTTTGATATATGCGTAAACTTGTGCCTATATATCTTCCTACACTTATATATATATATATATATATATATTTTGCTTAAAGATATCAATCAATGTTAAATCTTGAAAAGAGATAATGAGTTGCAAAAGTCGTCGCATATACTAGTATTTTACTAGGAAAAAGGGAAAGCGACTTGTATTGAAAATGTATAATGCCCAAAAGCCAAAGGCTTGTTCATCAAATTGAAATATTAGAAATTTCAGACATCGATCTCAAAAAGAGATATAAAAATAAAAAATGATTAATTATTATGAATTGTAAAGAAGCCAAATGAAAAGTTTCGAAGATATGTAATCCTTTTCTTGTGGGAGGTCATATATGTTCATTTCCATAATTGAGATAGATCACTTGACTTAGTACTAGTTGTGTATGACTTGATTGAATTGATCATTGAAACTTCACTCTAGACTAAGGACTATTCCACATTTGATACACACATATAACACACATGCCTAATATTCAATGAATGCCTTATTCATTTGTTTGATTGTACTTGTTAAAATGTGATGTGTGTGTGCTGAACTCTATGTGGATCAAACCAAAAAGATTTTTTATCATTTTTATGTTTTTGGAAATGATTTTTATCACTCTTTGTGTTCATGTTGAGTGCTTACTTTGTTTTTCATTATTTAAGCATGTTTTGTGTTGAAAAACAAGCGTCAGAATTTTTGGCTACTCATTCTGGCTACTCTCGCAAGTAGCGAGTTTTGGCTACTTGTTTTGGAGACTCGCCCAGTAGCGAGCTCCAGTAGCGAGTTTACACAAAATGGTTTTGTGACTCACTCGTGACTCGCTAGTCGCAAAATGCCCAGAAATAGCTTTTAAAGGGATTTTCATGGAAAACTTGTTTTAAACCTTTCTCATCCTCTCTTAAACCCCTCTTTCATTATTTTTACATCAAAACCCAATCAATTTGAATGGTTTTTCATTCTATTAACATCTCTAAGGTAATTATAAACTCTTTTCATTAATTTTGATACTTAGATTATGTTTTGGAGAGTTTTGTGCTCTTGGTTAGGATTTTCATCATAGGGGCTGGGAAAACTTAAATTTTTGCCAAATTTTTGTATGGAATTGGTTTCTTTTGATGATTTGCTTTGGATGCTGGCCCCTTGTGGCAAAAAGAACATGTATTAAGGGTGGATTTCATGATGTTCATGCATTGTTTCACATTGTTGTTTATAGTGTGCATGCTAGGTGTTTAATAAAATGCCTCTTAAGCTCTTTCTCGCTTGTTTGGACACTGATGAGTACCAAATTTTGAGGTTTTTCATGTTTCCTCATTAGGAATATGTTTGGTTCATTGGTTGTATATTTAACACACCTTACCCCACATGTGCATTTTCAATGCTTTGGTCATGCATTGCACATTGTCACCTCTTGCACACACCTGTGCTGCCCTTGTCATGCATTGGTTTATACCTTGTTTCGTCATCCTAGCATATCTTGTTTACCTTATGCTTTGTGGCATTTTGTTTTGTCTTAGGTTTGAGTTTCATTTTCTCATTCATCTCGCACCTCTCATGCATCATTATCATTGTTTGTACCTTCATCTCTTGCCTTCATTTCTCCTTGACCCTTTGTCTATTCGTGATAAAAAGGGGGAGAGTATACTCTAGAGAGTATACCAGAAAGTTTTTGTCATTTCTATATGACTCTTGTGTACATTCTTAGGGAGAGAAATTTTATTTCTCGTGCACATTTGTAAGGGGGGAGATATTCCATAGGGGAGATGCATATACCAAGGGGGAGAAGACATTATGTTAATGAGAAAACTTTGTTCTGTTTGTTTTCTTATTGGCTTTATGGTGCTTTGAGTTATGTTTAGTATCTATGCCTTATTGTTCTCATTGCATTGTGTCTGTATGTTGGACATGCATACATCCTTATGCTATTGTGCTTTATTGGATGCTAGTTCAGATGATCATTTGCTTTGCTATGTGATCATTGTAGTTATTTCTATATGACTGTTTTGGTGTATGATCAAGTTGCTCACATGTTTCACATCATATTTACTTGATCGCAATTTACTTGTTACATTATACTTGTCTTTTTATTACTTGCTTTACCTTAAGGGTCTAATGTGTTTTGTGCAAGTGTTTCAGGTTACAGGTATATATGTTCCAAATTCATCACAACTCCTATGATTCATGATAGGGGGAGTGATATGAAAAGAGAGAAAAAGTTTTATGTTATATTAACTATGTTTTTGCTTTGCTCATAGTTCATAATTATGCTTAGCTATCTAAAATACTTTATCTTTGTATCCATGCTTTGTAGCTTAGTACTTATTGTTAAATGTTATGCATTTTCTTTAAGTACACCACTCTTGTGCCTTTGTTGGATTTTATATCTTTGATGCAATTACTTTGAGTTTTTTTATCGATTGAGTGCTAGACATGCAAATGATACTTTGCATTGAGCTTATTAGCTTGTATGTCCAGATGTTCATTCCTTGTGTGAATGAGCATTGTGGTCACTATTTATAGTGATTGTTATTTTTGGTCAAGCCATGTTTTATTGCTTTAATCTATATTGTTTGTTTGCATTGTGCTTGCTCTATATGCATTACATGTTTTCTGCATACAATGATCGTATTGTGTTATTGTTTTTCAGGAGATACTTGTGCTTATGGTTCAAGAGCTACACAAATTCTAGAGTTAGGTGTGACTGAGTTTTGTTCAACTTTTCGCAACTCACATGTTAAGTTTAGAATTTTTTTTTTAGGGTTTTGTCACGGAATAGCCAAATGGGAAGATTGTAAGGTTGAATTTAATCAACTATCCTGTTTGCTTTATTCCGTGTCATTGCTTGTAATTCAACATTTAGAAATCCTGTATTTAGGTGGGAATCATGTAAGGGTAGTGTGTGAGAGAATGTGAAGGAAAAGTTCAAGAGTGTGCACTCAACAAGGCCTCGCGACTGGATCTCGCGACTAGCTCATGGTTGGCAAGTCACCAAAGTTGACACACGTATGAAGCATGTAGAGGAGCTGAAGAGTCACGCCAGTTGGAGCATTACATGACAAAACTTCCAGTCTAGCCAGGCAGTTAGCTCGTGACTCAAACTTGCGACTCAATGAAGTTGCGGGGTCAAGTCGCCAGACCACTCTATTTGGGAAAAACTGACCTTTCGCATTCCAAACACACACCAGTATAAATACCTTTTATACCCACGTATTGTAGAGAGCTTCTAGAGAGAATTTTGAGAGAGAAACCCTAAAGAAAAACAAGATTGATTCATCCACAATTTTCATCCTTTGATTCTCCAAATTCCTCTACTCTCACTCTCTCCATTGTTACATCCTTGAAAGGTACATTAACCGAAAGCTTTTCTCATCATACCCATATCTGTAAGGAGGCTATTTGGTACTTGGGAAGCAATTAGGAAGGGATCAATTGATATTGGTTGATGCTATAGGTTATAGTGGGATCCGGTAAGTTAGAAAAGACAAAGGTTCGGCGTAACCTCATTGGAGCAAGAAGCTTGGAGTGTTTAGGTACACTAGGTAGATTAGGCTTGGAGGGTCTTCTGCTGTTCATGTATCCCAACATCATTCTCTAGTGGATTATTGACTGCTTAGAGGGTAGTGGAAAGGTTTTACGTCGAGGACTTCGGTTTCCTCTTTGATAACACATCGCTATGTTGTCTTTGTGTTTGCATCTCTCTTCCCTTAATCTTTGCCATTTAATTTCTGCTGTGATTGTGATTTTATTTGGTTTAGATTGTTTTATCAATTCTGGTTTAGCTTATTTTCATATTCCGCACATACATTGTTTGATAATAAGCTTGAATTGGTAATTTGTAATTTAAGGGTCTAAACGTTCAAGTTGTTTTACACACTATGTTTTCTCTTCAATAACACATCGTTGTGTTGTCTTTGTGTTTTACACACTATTTGAACATTCATGGTTGATTAAGAGGGGGATAGATGATATTTTTTGAATTGATCAGTGGTCCAAATGGAAATTTTATGAATTTGATTATTCTTGATAGCTGGAGGAGATAAATCACTTTGTCCTTGATTCTTAGTTTATTGGGAGATTAGCATACTGATTTTTAGCAATTGTACCCTAATAACTAATTGACCTCAATAGGGGACTTTGAGAGTCCATTTCTAGGTGAATTGATGTGCTAATCATAGGAAATTGTCTTTTACAGATATAATAATTGTGAAAGCCCTCCATGTATAACCATATTGCATTTCGTTTGAGTTGTCTCAGTGCTAGTTAATGTGCCAAGACCGGAAATGGTATTTTGCAAGGGTTATAAACAAGACAGCCTTACAATTTGATATTGTTGTGAGAGATGGCTTCTGCAACTGGATTTTTAGGTCTGAAGTTCAATGTGCTTGGATCAAAAAGCAATACGGTTTGCCTGTCTAAGAGACTGTGCATTGAAGTTTTTGAAATGCTAACAATAGTTCTGGTCAATTGGCAAATGAACTTTTGATATTGGGCATGTCTATAGGATAGCCATAGGAGTGACTTTCCTATTAACTGAATATCACAAAGCTTCCTAATTATGGAAAGAAAGCTGTCATTGGAGGTTTGCTAAGTAAACAGTTAAGAATATAAATTTGTTTTTCACTGACAATGTAACACGAGTTGTATAATCTAGAAAGGTGGACCTTCTCATGGATTTAAGATTGGTGTTGCTTGCAGTGATTAGGTTTTCAAAGATAAAGACCTGAAACATTAGGGGAACTTGCGAGAAATATGCAGTGTATAAAGCTCATTGACTTCTCCAATAAATCTGCTTTGTCAGTCGCATTGAAGATATTGGAGCATAATCTTGCTTGTTATTCTTCTACTTTCTTTGTTCTGAAACTTTTGCCATTTTTTGAACATATGATGAATTAGGAGCCAAAATTTCCCTGAAATACTAATCTAGCTTTGGCTAACCATGTAATTAAGTATTGAATTCTCAAATTATGTGTCACTGTGACTTTCTTATATCATTCCCCTAATTCTGTTCAATATGATGACAGGATTAGGACAAGTTGAAGAGGCATGGTTTGATTTAGCTGCAATTCTGGAGTCTGACTGTGATGAAGATTACCAAAGTGTTGCAAATGGTATGATTTTGTAGATACTTAGACTCAAATACATATGAGGATTATTTTCCTTCGTTTTTTGATAGAAGAGATATGTTTATATTAATTTGACTTATGCGTACCGATGATATCTGTAGATTTGTTATCTCTGAACGGCTTTGAAGGTGCATCCGTATCAAGTATTCCATCTCTGAGAGATGCCAATCATTTGGACCATAATCTCAATAACCATCATGCCTATTCCACCAATCATATACAGAAACCGGGGGATTTGTCAACAGGGAATTCTGCACTCAACTCTGTTAATGAGGTTTCTAGATGTGATGGACCTTCAAATGAAGCAAACCATCCGGTGTACCTTGATGAAGTCTCCTCATCTGTGGATGGAAGTCCTGGCAAGGAAGCAGGAGTATTAGATAACTGTGGGATTCTCCCAAGCAACTGCTTAACTTGTCTTGCATCCACTGTTCCTTCAGTTGAAAAGAGAAGATCATTAAGTTCTAGTCCGCCAAGTTCAAGAAAAAAGGCTTCCTCAAAGCTTTCCTTCAAATGGAAAGATGGAAATGTGAATGGCCCTCTATGTGAGTATTGAGATTGTCAAATTTTGACACATTAGTTTCATATGGATACAAACATAAATGGACCTCATAGAAAATCCAGCTTTACATTGGGAGAGTATAAGTAGAATTTAAATAGAGTGCAGTTTATCAATTTTGGTTTAGCATTTTCGTTCTACTAGATTGATGTGTGGTCATTCCAAATCCTTCTTCCTCCAAATAATTCATATTGATATTGATGGTGGTAATTTACACACACACACTCACTCACACGTGTATATTGTGGTGCTCAATAGTAGTATAATTACATGGCATATGCACAAGTAAATGCTTTTAGAGAGAGATATAAAACATGTGTAAGTTGAATAAGTTTAATTAATTATTTCTTTGTATGATTACAGTTTCCTCGAAGATGCTTCTGGAAAGGCCAATAGCAGGTTCCCAAGTACCTTTTTGTCCAATAGATAATAAAATGCTTGATTGTTGGTCACATATTGAGCCAAGTACTTTCAAAGTTCGAGCTGTAAATTATTTTAGGTAAGACTGTGAGAACATAGTACTCAATTGTTTTATATATGCATAATTACATGGCATATACACAAGTAAATATATACATATTAAACTAGTGATTGTACAAATGCAAGTGTGCAGGCAAACCAGGTAGAAAGGATGCTCTGTTTTTTGAGTGTTCACACTAGTGGAACTCGAGTCTATGAAACTCGAGTTCACTGTTCTTTTTTTTTTCTTCCTTGGAGATGCAGGCAAACTAGAAACTAAAATGTGTGCATGCACTTGCTAAGAAACAAAGATAAAGAAACTGAGAATGTAATCCACAAACACTCATTGAGTGGCAGAGAAGTTGAGAATGTAAATGCACTTAAATTACATCAAAAGGTGTTCTCAATAGGCACCAAACTATAGAAACTGTTACACTCTCTGCATAAACATAGTTTTACAGTGTAAATGCACTTAAATCACAACAAAAGGCATTCTCAATATATCAACATTCTAAACATGCCCAACCACACTTAATTTGCAATTCTAACCATACTACTTAAATCAAAATCTTCATATAAGTACATTGGATAGAGAATTTCAAGTACATTAAAAAAAACCCAAAAAGTTAATTGTTTGGATACAACGTAGTCACTTTTCCTAAGATCAGCAATCCACACAACAAAAATGTCGTCCACGAAAGCATGCCTGAAAAACATAGACTAATCACGTTAGGAGACAAGATAGTAAACATTAGGTAAACATAGAATGAACAACCCGATCCAGAACTTTTTGTCATCTATCACCTACCTAGTTTGGAACATGACTGCTTGTGGAAGCACCACGGGACTGCGGACATTTTCTGCAGTTATGCCCGGAAGCATGACACAGGCCACATGTCTACTTGGGTTGACTCTCAATCAAATCTGCATCCTCCCTCCGCCATCCCAGTTCTCAATCCTTATTCCTCACTCCATCTATCTCATTCCTTATTCTTGACTTCACTAGTCAACATTTGGCCTGCAACAATGCTGGATTAGGCAACCACATTGGCCCCGTGGGATCCTTCCACAATGACTGTGACTTAGGAACCACAAATACATATGAGTAAGTGTTAAGGTCATACTCCAAACTATAATATGGGTGAATATATGTGGTCGAATCAATATTTACCGCATCACATACTCTAATTGCATGTGAACACGGGATCCCTATGTTTTTCCATTTCCTTCAACTACATGTTCTTTCCTGTAATCGAACTTCATAACTGTGGTTTCCCCCTCCTGTGCTACACATGTTAAGTGAAGTAACTACCTGATATATCATATCTTGATTGCTAAATGCCTTGAGATAGTGTTTCTCAGATTTACTCATATTTCCATCCCACGTGGAGAAGACATATGTACTACATTTCTTACTCTCCAACAACTCATTAGTAATTTCTTTGTGCCAAATGTGGAAATATTCAACAAGTTTAGACCAAGTGAACTCAACCATTGTGGCAATAGGAAGGCCCCGTGCACCTTTCAGTACACCATTGAAGCACTCTGATATATCGGTTGTCATTTCCCCAAAACGTCTCCAACCATCATGTGACTGGATCCACATATCCACAAACTTGCTCATTAGGTATGTGTATGGAAGATAATCTTGATTCGTTTCCTTGCCATCCTTCCCCGTCACCTTCTTCTTATTCCTAATGGCCTCAATTTCCACCTGCTTAATGGACTCCATTATGGTATCAAATTTAACTACTTGAGTAGCATATCCTGCTTTCAACGCCGTTGACTTTAGAGTCGAGTTTTGAAAATGTGTGTTGAAGTTGCTAGCAACATGTCGAAGGCAATATCTATGAAATACCCATGTTCTTCCATCATCCTCTCTAGGCCAGTTTGCAATGGCGTTTTTGATATCGAGATTTCAGTCAAAAATTATGCAAATGCCTTTGTCAGGTATCACGTGGCCAATTTTATCTTTGAGGCATTGTAAAAACCTCCTCCAACTAGACCTTAACTCACAATTCACAACAGCAAAGGCGAGAGGGAATACCTTGTTGTTAGTGTCGGTTGCCATTATAATCAACAACTTTCCCTGATATTTACCATACAGATGGGTTCCATCAATACTGATAACCAACTTGCAATATTTGAATCCATCAATGCATAGGCCGAAAGACCAAAACACATAATGCAAAAATACGATGTCATCTTCAACGGTGGGTGTGGTACGATAGAACACCTGGGTAGTCGGATCCTGATCAATATATGCCATTAGCAACTTTTGCAACCATTGGTAAAACTCTTCCCAATTCTCAAACATCTTCCCAATTGCCTTTTTTTTCACATCCCATACCTTGTAGTAAGAAGGCTCATAGCTCTCATATTTCGCCTCTATCATAGACCTAAGATGCTTAATTGGAATAATGAGATCCTCACATAACTTCTTAAGGATGTCTGATGCAATAAAATTACAATTCATCATTCTACCATCATTTCGCACCCCAATCGGTATATGTGAGGACCCACATACACGATGACCATCCATAGTCCGTGGAGATTGGGCTTCATGACTGCGCAGACATACCACTTGCTTAACTCATTCACACATTCTGCACAAAGTTTTTTATTCGTCGACCTACTAATCATAAAATGTTTGTTTTACTTGAGGGCACAAATTGTTAATACGCACTTTACCTCCACTTTATTGGCAAAAGTCAACCCTTTGCATAAATTCATCCTCTCTCTCCAAGTAGACACAAATGGTATCTCAATATGTGAAGGATCAACCACATTTTCCCAAGTATTTGCAAAAAATGACAAGCCAGGAAGTGCGTAGGCAGAGATTGTGCCCGTAATGTTTTGGACACTAATAACATTGTTTGCATTAGGTTCACTACCGTCCAATGTCTCATCGTCATCAATGTCCCTCTCAAAGTCCCCAAAGTCCCCTCGTTCAATCCTTTCTTCAAACTCATCTCTATCAACAAAATCTTCACTGTTAATGGCAGTAGTCTCATCAACATAGTTGTCATCATCACTCTCATCGTCGTCGTCGTCATCATCATCGACATGAACATCATCATCCTCTACATGTGTAGAATACTCATATTGAGCATCTAGAACTGTAATCTGTAAACTAGTGGTTATTTGCTGGATTTCCTCGATACCAACTTCTACAAGCGGCTCCTACTGTTTGTATAACTCAATACCATTTACTACATGTATTCTCTCCAACTTGTCAAACATGATCTTTACATTTTTGTCTATTTCTATCGCCATATACTTGTAATTAATCTGGTACTTCAAGACTTCATGAGGCATACGATAAGTAATTTGTATGTTGTGTACAACAAGATTTGCACACAATTCTTCCATAACTGTCATCTTCAATTCAAGGGTCTTCAACCTACGATCAATCTGGGTATAATAGGTCTTTATACTAGACCCTTCAAATGGCAATCCCTTGTTCGCATTGGCATTCTTAAATGGACCACTGTGGTATAGAATTGTATCAATTTCAGGCATTATGAACCTATTAGAGTCAAGTTACTATGTTAGTTAAAAAAACATTTTATCTAGTCAAACTACACAAAGTACAAATTCCAATTCATTCAAAGGGTATGAATTTCATTACACATTTTATACCCAAATCATTTTTCCATCATGCTAAGACAGTATTTCATACCCAATACCAAAAAAAAAAAAAAAAACACCAAAATCCTTGTAAAAATATACAACATTTTATCTAATTACATACCTATTTCATTCCAATACAAAAAAGTCATTTCATTACACATTCAAAGGGCATGAATTACATACCCATTTCATTACAATTAATTTGATATCCATAAGTAACTCATTTCATTACATACCCATTCAAAGGGCATGATTACAAACCCATTCATTACAATTCATTCACTACCCATTTCGTACCCAAAACAATGATGAATAAAGTCAAGAAACTTGTAAACTCATGATAAAAATAAGAGCCTAGAAATGATGAATTAAATTTTGATAACAAAAACCATGCAAATAAATACTCAAAAAATTAACACTAACAAAACAAAGTTCTATAATTCACAATATTGGTATCTTAACTAAGTAATGTTAACTATCTACAAAATAAATAGTCAAACTCTTTAACCCACACCTAACAACAACTAATACCCAACTACAATGACAATTAAATCAAAAAACCCTTACCTGAGATATGAATTTGTTGAGAGGGAAGAGCAGTGAGAGAAGCAATGTGGTGAGTGAGGCAGTGAGTTAGTGAGGCTAAGTGTTATGGGTGAGAGAGTGAGGGTTGATTCTGTGTTTATAAAATTTTCCCCAGCAGAACTCGAGTCTATAATACTCGAGTTTTATGCAAATTTTAAAAAAATATCGAGTTTCTAATACTCGATATCTATAAGTATAAAAAAAATTTCCCTAAGAAAATCGAGTCTCTAAGACTCGATTTTTATTTTGTAGAAATCGAGTCTTTAAGACTCGAGATCTATGTGGCATTTAGTCCAGATCAGCAGCTGCATAGCAAGTGTAAAGCAAGTTTGGAATAATCAAGATTTATACAGCATCTCGAGTTTCTAAAACTCAAGATGCTGTTTTCCTTAATTGTTACAAATGTTGGTTAACTTACTACATTGTAAACTCTTACACAACTAGTCTGTAAATATCCCTGCTTCTTACTTCTCTTCTCTTTTTCATTTCACAGAAACACAAACAACTCACATACACACTCTTCTTTACCTCTCTCACTCCCTCACCGGTGCACTACACCACCACCTCCACTATCATTTGTCTGGTGAGATTTACTGGAAAAACTCTATAGCAACCTCTAGGGCTTCTTCATCTCTCCTTTGTAAGGTGAAACTCTTATTATCTTGTGGGTTTTCACATTTTGCTGGAGGTTCTTCTAATCTAAGTTTTAAAAATGATATTCATGTGATTTATGTATATGGGTTTTGACTTGGTGGATTCATTTTGATGAGTGAGTTTATGGTTTTACAAATGGTGGCTATCTAAGGTTTATTTATGGTGGAAATTTAGGGGTTTTGGGTTCTAACATGTGACAGTTGGTAAATCTAATTTTTCCATTGAAATTGAGTTTATTTGGAACTAGTTGAAGATTTAAATTTCTTGTCTTGGTAGATATTGTGATTTTATTTCATGGGTCTCTCTTGATGATGATGTGTAAATCTTATGGAAGTTACTCATAAAGTGTTGAGATTTTAGTATTATGGAGATGATCTTGAATGGGTTAAGTTTATGAATTGGAGCTTATACCTTGTATATTAAATTGTTGAGTAACTATTGGAAGTGGAATACATTGATTTTGAGGTTAAAACATTGAAGTTTGCTTAATTGTTTACTTTCTATTTCGTAGCCAAATGCTACTTCAAGCTTCATTCTTGTCATAATAGGTTTGCTTGGTATCATTTAGGTTCTAGCTAACCTCCTTTGGAACTTTGGGACTAAGCTTTTTGTAGGTCGCAAGGTAAGTATCTTTTTTAATGGGATTTTTGAAAATAACCATATTACACAAAACATTAATTTTTGGGTTAAACATATTTTGGGAAATTGTTCATGGAAACTATATTTTCCTAAAAAGTGTCGTGTTGTAACCTTTATGTATATGATTATTTATGAAAAGTGCATCATATTTGCTATTGCATATGGGGAAATGCATGAGTTGTTAGTATGGAAAATATAAGCATTGTTGATTTAATCCTTTGATGATGGATTTCATGAAATTATTGCATTGTTTGCAATTTCTAAAGATGCTATATCTTGACCTATGTTATTTGGGAAGTTAATACAAAATCTTTTGACAAGAAATGGTTTTGAAGGCTTTGAGAACATTGTGAATATCTAGGGTATTCAAATATTTTACGTAACTACTTGGAGATGAATTATATTTTGAATTAAATGAAATTTTTGACCTCATTATGTTTTGCCCATGTGCCTTGACGTGTGATTTCCTAGTGATTACCTAGCTAAATATTATAGTTTGTGTGACATTGGTATCTTAGCACCTGTCTTTGTGATGGTTATTTAGTTCCGGTTGTGTATTGATGATAAGTTTTAACTAAGATATACATACGCTGACCAATAGGCTAAGTTATTTTGATGAGTCACTCTTGGATTCAATATTTTATTTATTTTGAGTTTGGATTATAGTTTTTCAATTTATCATATTACCCCCTCTCAATCTATTATTATTTTATAATTTTATTAGTGGTTCAATAATTATACTTTTTACATGCAAATTTACAATTTATTAATTTATTTTGAAAATGAATTTATTTTAGACTTTTTTTTATTTGAAAGATTACTAAACACACATTTTTTTTTACACTTATATATGCTTTATCATTTTCTATTAACCTTATAAAAATGGTGAAAATTCATTTGAAAATTGTTTAATTTTTTTAGACATAATTTTAGTAAAACATTTTTAACTTTTGCTATTTTAATACCTTTATTTGTGTTTCATTATTAAATTAACTATGACATCATCGCGGTTCAACCTCAATTGAATCTCAATCCAACCTTAAAACCCTTGAACCGCTTCCTTTTTCAGTTCTTTGAACGGTCCAGATCTTAAAACCATGATTATTATTGAAAATAGTTTTGTAGAATTTATTTGGAAATTCTCAAATTATAACATGCTTTGTAAACCACTCATCATCATAAAACTTGCATTTTCTCTTCCTCCATTAATTATGCTATTTACTAGGCTTTGTCTCATCCCATTCTTTCACCAAACTTTTTCAGAGTAGATAGCGATCTTTTGAGACAAGTTTTTGTGGCTAGCAGTAGTTAGGCAACTACTAATGGAAGCTAGATTTTTGTGATGATGATCCTTAGGTGTTGTACATCCTATAGGAGGCTTGACACATTCTTTTGTAACTAATAGTGGCGATGACTTTTATCTCTGATGGGACAAGTTTGATGTGCAATTATAATTATTCAGACTTCCATTCTTTTCTGGCTAATGGTCCTTATAATTACTTATAGAGATCTGACTTTCTTTGGGGGCATCTTTAATGAAATTGTTATGAAATTCTTGATATTGGTTGGAATTCTTTGGATTGAATTGTCAAAATGAAAAAGCTACGGGTGACCTTTCGGTTGTATTGCTCATGCTTTGGACCCTTTTGGGTGGAGAAATTTTGCCACAGAAAGTAGTTCACACAAGAAAAAATAAGCCTTAAATATTCTGTTTTTAATCTCCTTTTTATTGCGAACCCGTTAGACTCATTTAGCTTATAAAGGTATTAAATTTTGTTATTATTATTAATCAATCAGGTTATTAAACGGGTTATTTGTATTGACCTTTACATGACTTGTTAATTAAATGAGTCAAACATGTCGTGTCGAGTCAACCTATTTAATAAACAGATCATGTTAGGATTAAAGATTCTTAACATGTTTACTAAACTGGTCAGGTTCGGATCAACCCATATAACCAAATACTCATAGCTCAACACAACACAAACCCAACCCACAAACACGAATTGCCACACCTAGACGTGTGTATTGGTTGAAAAACGGCCCTCAACATTTTTTCAATACTTAGTTAAATAAAGCTCCCTGATTTTTTTTTTTTTTTTTTTTGCACCTATCTACATTACTGTTCTTTTTTATGTACTTGTTGTCATATTTAGCCTATATTTTTGCCTTGTGGAATTCTTTGTGACTTGCATAGAGATCGATTTGTATAACTGCCAAAGCAGGTCGCAGTGAGCCAAGTTCAGTTCACCCATCTAACACTATCATCCATTCCAAACCCCTTTTCAGCAACCCAAGACTTCTTATTGGGTTTGGGCCAGAGGAACCGTCCTAAAGAAAGGGCCCCACAAACATTCACGACATAGATGAAAGAAATGTAACATCAATTAATATGGACTTATGTATACTCGTCCAACATAGGTAGTCCACCCAGCAGTTCTTATAACTGAATAGTGATCACTTGACCTTGAAGTTTAGTTGGAGAATTCACGTTAGACATAGGGAGAACGACATTACTTCCATTTTCTTTTGTTTACTCACTGCAGTCATTCCTCTCTTTTATATCTATTTAAAAAAAAAAAATGTTTATTTTGGGTCATAACAAAATATGCTTTATCTGTAGTCACAGCTACCAAGTGAATTTTAGTTTTACGGGAGCTCCCAAGTCAAAGGGCTTACAGAACAACAAAAGGATCTACTTATCAAAAAAAAAAAAACAACAACAACAAAAGGATCTAAGCCAAGACAGGACAACCTTCACTGCCTAACTCTTTATATTGTCTCAATCTTTTGTAACTCCTGATATCCGTAACCCTTTAGTTGCCATGAAATATTCTGGCACCATAATCTCTTTAAATGAAGTTTTCCCTAGCCATATTAAGCCTTTCGGAATATTTTCTGTTTTACTAGAGAGAAATCTTGGCTTAAGATGGAACAGAGTCCACTTCTAAACAAGATTCCAACCTAACAAACTGTTTAAGAAGGTAAACAAGGTAGATTTCAGTTCAGCACGGTTTTGATTGAACACGCTTTTTGCTTAAGATATCCACTATGCACATTGGTATAAGGTACTCAGAAGATGCAAGCTACTCCAAAATTCTGTACATTTTAGGTGCAAATGTAGTTTTAATATCTAATAACTCAATCACTGAATTCATAATATTTCCTTCAAATTCCAACAATGCAAAAAGGAGTAAAACTTTCATTTCAATGTGATATGTAAATCACTAGAAACTAACCTCCAAGACATTGGTAGAATTTTGCACAATGGTCTTCTTCAAAGACACTATTACTTCTCCCTGTACCAGTCCCCACTCTTTCCACCAGTTTTGTGCTCAAGTCGCACATCTGAGATCTGGATGTCCTTTGAAGCAGCCTTGCACATATCATAAACTGTTAGACCAGCAATGGTCACGGCAGTCATTGCTTCCATCTCAACTCCAGTTTTCCCTGTAGATGCAGCTTCTCCTTCTATATCCACACTAAAATCCTCTGGTTTCAGTGTCAGATCAACACGAACATTAGTCAGAGTTATGTTGTGGCATAGTGGGATAAGACTGCTAGTGTGCTTTGCTCCACTTATTCCTGCAATTTTTGCCACACTAAGGACATCTCCCTTGGCCATCTGGTTAGCTAAAACCAAATCAAACACCTTCTTGCCAAGAATTACCTTGCAACGAGCGATTGCGGTTCTCTTACTACTTTCTTTGAGAGAAACATCTACCATTTGGGCTTCACCTGTACTGCCAATGTGGGTCAAGCCTACTGGGCTTTCAACTCCTTTATGGGTACCGAGCTGGGCTTCTTGAGCCATGTAAACATTACTTGCAGAACTGGCAGGGCCATTTGAAGAAGGTTCACCAAACACCAATTCCATTTCCTGCTACCAGGAAGTATGCATTGATATTTCTTGACAGAGAAATTTCCATATGCAATTATGTCATATTTCTCAAAAGTAATATTAGACTCCAAACCTTTACAAATTCTAACATTGGTCCATGAAAGATGATGACTTCTAACAATGAAAATATATGTTCAAACTTCAAACACTAAATTTTATCTAATTTGGTCGCATTTCTTTAATATTTCATATTATCTAAAGTTCTTTCCTCACATTATATCAATTTTTTCTAGGTTCAAAGCTTTATAATATTTGGTAAAGCCTCCACTTAATTTCCTTCAGATTCTCTCTTGTTTGTTGAGTCTCAAGTCCACTACACTATATAAGGAAAAGAATAATGTCATGATTCAGCTGAAAAAGGCAGTGTAAATTAATGATCTAGCACATCATATTTTTGTTATATTTTTGCGGATACTATCCAATATCTTGGTAAATATATTTGAGTGATATTTCAAGATATCAACAATGTCTCTCCTAGTTGATACTGAGGCATCAATCTTATTTAATGTACTTCAGATTCTAAGATGATTTTTCAGTTAAACATAACAATGGAATTTGTACCATACAGCTTTTCTAGGCAACAGAACAATAGAATCTTACCTTATTTAGCTCAGCAATGGTGCTTGAAAGATCATGGTTGCTGTTACTGCTAAAGAATCTTCTTGAAAGAGGAAGCGTCACTGAAAGTCGCCTGAGAAACATGATCTACAGATCCCAAATTGTCTCCTACAGCTACAAGAGAATTGGGAAACATTTATACTTCACCCAAAAATGCCAAAAAAAAAAGAAAAAAAAAATTCACAACTTTTTTCACGACATCTGAGGTAGCACATCACATGCAACTTCACTTTTACATGATATCATTTGTATCACACACCAATCATAACCTATGGCTATCACCTCAGGAGTTGAAAAAAAGTTGTTGAATTTGTTGCGTATCTAGATTTATTGTACTTCATTGGGTTGTCAGCAAGTATATGAACGAAACAAATACATCATTTGGTCAGCATTTTGAAAGTATTTTCATCACTTTTGCTGCAAATTCTTGCTCAAACAAATCAAGAAAAGTACTTGGGGACATTAGAGAACAACAATGTCGACTCTCACATGCTCCTAATACAAAGTATCTAGTTTGATTGAAGTATGTCTCAATGTTTGTTAACACTATAAAATCCAGTTTCTCCTAGGCATTTTCACAAACATGTTACGGTGATAGATCGACAAAAGCAAATACGCAGATTCTCGTATGGATGAAATGATATTATTTGGGCTTCAAATAACAGCAGTATAGAGAAATAAGGACTTGAAGTTTAGGAGCTTTTGCAAACCTTTGAGTGTGCACTGCAGCTCAACGTTGACGTAGAGAGTGAGAGACTTTCGGCTAAAGCTGAAGCTTGCTACGCTTCTAACTTTCTTTGTTTGCTTTATTTATTTATTAATTTTCTTAACACAATGTTACACCTCTCTCAAAAAAAAAAAAAAATATATATATATATATATATATGTATATATACACTTTCTTAAACCTACCCCCTCCACTTTTACATTTTCATCACCAGATACTAATATCACTCTTTATCCATCCCTTTATCTTCTTTTATTTTTTGCTCTTCTTATTTTTATTCTCTTACTATAAATTTTCAATTTTTTCTTCTATTTTATGCATAGTTTTCCCCCACACAAAATGTTATTTCTCTCTTCTTCTTCTTCTTCTTTTTTCATTTTTTGGTGAATTTTTATTTTTCATGCATCTCTACTTTAGTTTGATGAATTTTTGTATTCTTTAGAACTCTACTTTAAGTTAATTTGATTTAGTTTTATATTTTTATGTTGTTGTTTTTCATAGATGTCATATTTAGTGTTATTCTATCATATAGCATGACTTGAATAATTTTGTATTTATTATTATATCTTTTTATTTTTTACTCTTTTTATTCTTATCTTCTTCTTTTTTTATAAACCTCTCTCTCTCTCTCTCTCTCTCTCTCTCGATTTTTTATTCTTTCTTGCAACTCTACTACTTAAGTTGATGAATCATTGTGTTTTTAAAACTCTATTTTGAGATAATGTTTAGTTTTGTATTTTTTAGTTTTGCATCACAAGTAGTCTCTCTCCTTCTTATAGTTTTGATTTGATTTTGATTTGAGTTAAAATTTAGTTATTTTGGAAGTGAGAATTTAAATTTATATTAAATATATATATATTGGTTATGCATTTGAATGTGTCAATCAATTATTTGAGTAATATTATAATTTCAAAAAAACACGGACCACCTCATTAAGGAATAGTATCAATCTGTTAAGTTATGTTTTTTACTCTTTTTTTTTTTTTTATATATAAGCAATTTATGTTTGCTATATTCCATAAAAAAAAAGTGTTATAATTTCATTATTTTATTTCCTTGTATTTTGTGAGATTTAATTGTAATGGGTTTAGTCTTAAATTGGTGAAGATTGCTCAAGACAGTGGAATTAGTGACTAACTTGCAACTAGCTCGAGATAGCAACTCCCACAAAAGTCATGTGAGGAGCACATTCGAAAATTCAAAAGTCAAGATGTCTCACGAGTATCTTGCGGTCAGGCCAACTCGCGAGTAACCTTCGAGACACTTTAAACAACTGGATTTTAAGTGTGTCATTTCCTCTCCTTTACCCACACTATATATACTCTCATTATCCACAAAATTGTGAGGAGGATATCAGATAGAAAACCCTAAATATTGAGGTTTTCACAACATCCACCTTTTAGAGAGAGCAACTCATCCTCAAGACATAAATCCTTGTAGTCTCTTCTCCTCCTATATCCCATTGTCATACCTTGTGAATATATTTTTCCCAATCACAACCCACACACAATCCGAGTGTTGAGAGTGTTTTGGAGCTTGGAAAGCATTGGGTCTTTGCCAAATTAAGCAGGTAAGTCTTGTTGATGTAATCGAATAGCATTGCGGGATCTGAGAAGCTAGTGAAGACAAGACTCCGAGAAGACCGTTGGTAACAAGAGCTTGGAGGGCTTAAGTATTTAGGTAGATTAGGCTTGGAGGGTCTCTTTTGTTATCATTGTACTCCAACTCATACACTAGTGGATCATTTCAGCTTGGAGGTTTGCAAAGAGGATTTTATGCCGAGTTTTTCAGTTTTTCTCTTCCATAACACATCACGTGTTATCTTGGGGTTTGATTTTCTTTTCTCTACTGCCCTTTACATTATTGCCTTGCACATATATGTTTATCCATGCAATTGTTGAATGCTTAGTGCAATTAATTTGCTAATCACATATATTTCATATTAAGTATGTTAAGCTAAAAATTAATAAAGTCATAATTAAAATTTGGGGGTTTTAATTAGCTCAAGTAATTAGACTATCAAGCTTTCACAATCAAACACACCAAAAATAATAGAATGATAAATTGGTAGAGATAGAAAGATGAAATAATTTTAGAAATTATTTAATTTTTAGGGAGAACAAAATTATTTTCAATAAATTTTAGAAAACAAATTATACATTATAACACAATTACAAAGTAATTATCTATTCTCACGCATCGTGTAGATTTGTGACTAGTTTAAATTTAAAAACCGGGTGCTTTTTTCGAGAGCAAGAAAGTCACACTATGGGCCTTAAGCTTTTTCAGTCACTTCAAAGTCCAAACATGCAGTTTACTCTTCTATCAAATTTGCAGTTCATAGTTTTTACATTCCAATAAGAAAATAAAAATGTAATAAACTTTCATGGAAAATATGCACCTATCACTTTCTCAAATATATATATATATACATATATATTTATATTTATATATAATTCACAGGAAATTTTAAGATAAATATTATAATTCCTTTTTTTTTTTTGTCTAAATATGAAAATTTTGATAATTATGATGGTTATTATTGGGTATTTATTTACGATTGTGTTTGTAAATGATACTATATATTCAATCATATTGTCAAGATTCTAGTGGAGGTTTTAAACATAAAATTAAGGATTAATTGCAATTAACTCACCTGTGCTTGGCTGATTTTAACGAAGCCTACCCATGATTTGAAAATTGTAACTTAACCCACCTGAGGTGGCCTCCGTTAGACAATCATAACCCACCTCTCCCCTTGCCATTAGAAAAATAGGGGTAAAAATGTATTTTCACTAATATGTTATTTCTCTTTCCTCCATCTCCTCTTTTAAATTTGAAACTTCAAAATAAATAAATAAACCAATTATCCTAAAAACTCCCAAGATAAAAAATTTCACAATCCCCATAGGCCATCCTCAACAAAAGAAATGGAGAAACAAGTCAACAACGATAGATTACCAAATGGATAAGACATTTTAAATAATATAATTTTAAAAGAGAAATTACCAAAGGAAGACCATGAGCCACCATCCTATGAGTTCTTTTGCTTATCTTACCAAAATTGAAAGAATTTAACACAACAACCCATAGTCAAGTCATAAAAAATTAATTAAAAAAATAAAAAGGCAACCCATAGTTCATTTTTGAATCTTTGCTAGCACAATCTTCTATTTAAGAATTTACCAAGATAAAAGGGCAAATCGGAATCAACCCACGAAAGATTTCAACCTAGAAAATTGGATCTTCTTGCTCTTTTTTAACCTTTAGGTTCTTCAAACATGAATGTACCTATTAGATGCGAGATTGTCCACCCAAAGTATATCTCCTCGCTTGCAATCAGTAGAGGATGTTGATTAATCTGTTGATCAAATGAGATTTGAGACACAATTTGGGATTTGGGTCATGAAATTTGATTTCTTAGACAGAAAGAGGTGTTCTTCAAAGATATACTATTCTAAATGGGGTTTTTTTTTTTTTCCTAACTGCAATGAGAGAGGTGGGTTACAGCTGTCCAACGGACGTTAGCTCAAGTGAGTTAAGTGACAATTTTTAAATCACAAGTAAGTTTTCTTAAAACTGGCCAAACCATAAGTGGGTTAAATGTAGTTAACCCTAAAATGAAATTTAAATTCAATTGAAAATATAAAGTCTTAAAATATTATAAAATTTCAAAATTTTTAGTGACAAAAGGTTTTGTGGCTAACCAAAAGTTAAATGGGTGTTTGGTTTGGCGTTCTCTGTCTTCATTTTCAGCTATTTGTAGGACCTACAAAAAAAAAAATTGGTTTACAAATTTGTACTACCTTTTCATTCTTAGTATAAAAAAGGGGTTTAAATACATAAAATGAACAACTTTTGGACATTTTCATTTATAGTGGAATTTTCATTATTTAAAAAAAAAAAAAAAATTGTGGATCCTACTAATAATGAATTGTCTATCAAAAACTCTCTCTCTCTCTCTTGAGTGAAAATGTGAATTTGATCGGATCCATGGCCGATGGTCTCTCTCTTTCTCGCCCCCCCTCCCCCTTTTTTCTATTTGATGTTAGGATTTAATGAGATTTGTTTGAATTGATGGATTTTTCAGTGGTGATTTGGGTTAGGTTTTGGTTTTTTCTAGTGGATTACGGCTTGCGATGTGGATATCTAGGTTGGTATTGGCTTGTGACGGTGGTTCCGATGGGTTTTAGTTTTTGTTTGTTTCTAGGGTTGTGATTAGGTTTCGGTGGATTATGATTTATAAGAAAATAATATTTTCACCCATTAAACGAACTGTCTGCCACTTTACAATAGACTCGTCCAACATGTCTACCAAGCCGGCATTCCATCATCACCACCCGAAGTAAGTCATCCAACCCCATGGACGACCATGGTACCTTCCATTTGAAAAGGGAAACTCTCCCAAACGATATTGTCGAACAAATGTTAGCTCTCCTAGATGAGATTCTTCCAGAGATGACTCATCTAAAGGAGGCTCTTTCAAAGGAGACTCTTCATTTGCTCATCCATATAGGGAATGACCCATCGACGATTAGACTAATTCTTATGAACAATGATAACTCGACACACTAGTGATAAATGTCTCACTTTTCAAAGGAGATTGTCCATTTAAGAAGACCAAACCACACGTTGGAAACAACTTCTTTACAACTATGCAAACCAAACCATACATGGACATTGATACAAAATAAAATGACAAGCTCGTTGTGGATGCAAGCGCCTTCCATTGCATACGGTGGTAATGGTTTTCTCATGGGAAGTACACCTTAGCCTAGAGTGGACTGAGAGGAGGGTATAAATGGAGTCGCTACCTAAATTAGGTCTAGAAACCATATGTGTAGTGCCCTTATATGAAGGGCTGATCTTTACCAGAGCACATGTCCGGAGTTCAGGTATGGTGATGGGAAGGTGTTAAGCACCTATTCGCACTCGATTCATAAGTCAGCCTCCACTCATTGTGTTCCAAATCCTAATCTCATCAAAGGGTCTTCTAACACATTATTCTATACTCACACACACACTAACATGCATCTAAAGCACAAACATAGCATAACATCCTATTACACATCAACCTAGCATTCATCTAAAATGGTATCAATATTCATGCTTATCCAAGGGTAGCAAGCATATCTCAAGGCAGTAGCATATAATCATGTCATTCAATCGAGCATATTCAATCATACAAGCAAGGCATCATAGCATTCAAGCATAAATATCAATCACATCATACTCATCATTCAAAACAGATGCATGTTCATATTCATATGCATGCCTTACCTCACTTATCTTATTGCATTACAACACCTATTCATCAATGCATGTTCATGTTATTCATCCAAGACATATAAACCCTAATCTTTAATCTAAAAAATAAACGAGTAAAGCATGTCACCTTATTGATTCTATGGTCTAAACATGGGGAACTAAGTTAAACAGAACCTAATCATGTGATAAAAGCAAAGAAAAATGAAGAAAGCATCAAGAACCCTAAATTTGTGTTTCTAGGCACAAGCATGTGTGTGCATACACGGGTATGCGTACGTATGCATGAAGCATGCACATGCATTCACATAGGGGTGAAACTAGAAATTTTTGTTTGGGGGGGGGCCGAGGTAAAACTATCATATTGATTTGCAATTCAAGAAAAACTCAAACCATGACATACATACATACATGTCTTCATGCATTAGGTTTTTTTTTTTTTTTTTTTTTTTTTTTTTTTTTTTTTTTTTTAAATCTAAAGTAAGTCATAGCTCGTATATAATATTGCAAGATTATTATATCAAATTTTTTTATCAATGTAATTTTTATTAACAATAAAAAATATTAACAAGCTAAACACCTGATTAAGCATCTAAAGGTCATTTTTTTATCTTGAGTTTTTCTTATTTCTATGAAAAACCATAAGTCCATAACATTCTTAGAAACTAAATATAAGTATATAACAAAACTAGACTATATTTACAATTACAATAAATGATATTCATAAAGATTAAATACAATAAATCACTATAAGAAACCATAAAATCGATAGAATTTAAAATCAACCATATTAGACAATTATAGTAAAAAATAAATTTAAAATCAGTTTAATAGCTCTCAATAGAAATTGAACTAAAAAAGAAAATAATAAAATAAATAGAAATTATATTGAAATAGTATAGAGGAAGAAGAATAATTTGTAGCAAAGAATGCACTGTAGAAGAGAAGGAATGGCATGAGAATTGAGAAAGAGAGAGGAAAAAGAATAATACTTGCAATGTAAACTTACGTTGTAAACATATAAAAAGTAGTAAATATAATACATATAGTACAATGTAGAGTAGAACTATAAAGTGACACTGTAGATGAGCAAACAATATAAATCACGTGGGAGGGAGGACTTTGGCAAAAAAGAACTTTCTTGGGAGTTGTCTATCTTATAAATGCCACTACACACCCTTTTTTTTTCTTTTTTTTTTTAATTTTACAAGAATACCTCTCTTTTTTTTAGGTGAAAAGTTAGGATTTTTTAGGGAAAATTTGGCTATGGTGTTGGAGGTTGGGGGGGGGGGGGGAATCTTTTCTCTTGGAGGGGCTGGCTCTTAAACAAAATGGAGTGGTACATGGCCCCCTCTTCCTATAACATGGCTCTACCCCTACATACACACCCAAGAACACAAACCTAGAAACATCAATCAAAACATCAATTTAAATATGACATAACAAGCTTCTAGCACAAAATTTCTAACCCTAAACTAACAACATATATATCAAAGCAATAAAACACAAAGAAAAACAACCAAACAAACAAGAATGAAAGAGACAAAGTTAGACATTTACCTCAAACACTAGAACTCATTTGAGTTTTTAATTTGACCATTCCTCTCAGTCAATCTAATCAAGACCAAACTAGAAAGTTAGTAAACTCAAAACTTGAAGGTCAAGATCAAAATAAGTCCCAACCAAGTTAATTTTAACTTGAGGATGTTTTAGAATAAAACTCCCTCTTTGATTCACTATTTTCTAGTGAATTTGATATTTTTTTGTAAAAGAGCCTTTGGAGCCTTTTATAGTGATCATAGTGGGGTATTAGGCAACTCCCAACCGATGTGAGATTCACTTTACATGATTTTATGTCAAAAAAATTTCCATACAGGTATTCTAAAACCCTACATGCGTGCACATACATGAGGTATGCATGCGCATACTTACGGCTTCTTATACGTTTTTCTCACCAAAACATCCTTCAAGCTAAAGATTCACAAGATTGGGCCCTAAATCAACCTTGAGCCTCCAAGTGATGTCATCATTGGGGAATAGGGACTTGAGTCGTAAGGTAAAAAAATGAGGTGTCTACACCCATCTGGAGGGTCTTCCGTCTCATGTTGGTTCGGCCAGAATAGGAGAATGTTGGCTATTTCCACCATAAGACCTTAATCAACCATCCATGGTATTATGGTTTTCCACACAGAGGATCCGTTCACATAGATGGTCATTCTAAGGAATAAAGAACAAGCTCATCTATGGTGTCATCCAACACAATTACAACCATCCACACAAAGGACCACCTAATTACACAAGAGGATAATAAAAATCATCCATATCATAAGGTTCATTCACATCATGATCATTTAAGGTAACTGTCATTCTACACTTACACAAATTCAACTACACTTGGATGCTATGAACATATTTTACACCATAAATCCACAACTTCAGAACATGTGAACACTCTTCTTGAAATTCGCTTCCACTGACTATACTTAGCCAACGCATTTCCCATGAGAAAAGTGGCACAAAACAAGGAGATCCACTCAAGACTATATAAATGCCAAATTTCACTAAAATAGAGATATGGGAGAAAAATCCCAAACTCTTATACTTTTAAAATTCTTGGAGATCTTTTGTGAGGTTCTAATTTAAACATCGGAGAAACTTAGACCAACACCCAACCGATGCCCTTCAGTAGAGTTTTTTTTTTCCTACAGGTTTTCCAACGCCTTTGGATGGACAAGTGACTCACTGATTTTTATGGTTGGGTTTGTCAAAGAAAATGAACGATTTCTAGTGGGTGATAGGGTGACTGTTGGTTTTGTCAGTAACTGGAAGAATTTGAGCCCAAAAAAACAAAAAACAAATATATATATATATACACCAAAATTGGTGTCAAACAAAACATTAGTACAGAATTTAAGAAGAGAAAATGAGTATAGAAAAATGAAAATGAATACAAACCCATTAGATCCAAACATGCCCAAAATGTCTTCATTAATGAGTTTGGGTTTGACCTAGTCAAACACTTAGATTAAGATGGATTGCAAAGGCTATAACATTTTCATAGTATTTGGCAATCAAGTCAAGTTACACATAGTATAATTTTAAGTAAAGTTACTTCATTTAATATTTTTTCATTAGATGTAAATTTTGATAAATTTACCATTGAATATATTTTCTTCTAATATTTTTTAAGCTTGCAAATTTTTAAGATGATCAAAGAATCCATAGCTATGTCAATTATCTAATGTTAAATTTCAAATTTTTGTAATTTAAAATTATGCATAAAATGTGAGTTTATAAATCAAATGATAAATAACATTCTATTAGTACAAAATTTGACATGCATATTAAGAATATATATAACATATAATCCAATTGTGAGATTTTCAAAATATGAATTAGTATAAAAATTATTAAATAGTGTAATATTATTTAAAGTTACATTATGTGAAAACTGAACAAGCCCCTTTATTAAGTGGCTATAACCCTCGTCTAGTATTTGGTAGGTCTAGTCAACCTAATTTGATTCATATGAACAAAAATTCTTTGTATAGTATTCCACTTTATGTTTCATTAATTGTAGTATACCATGTGTTTGATTTCTTTTTTCCAATTTAAACTTTGATTATTTTAAAAGTAAAAAAAATAAAATAAAAATAAAAGGAACATGTGGCACGGCAGTTGGTAGAACAAGAATAGAACACTCATAGTTGGACAAAAGATTTGTACAGATATTTTTCACATAAAATTAATTAATTAAATAAAAACTTGAGCAGTTTTTTTTTTCTTTTTTTTTCTTTTTATCTTTCTTTCGATATAAATAATAAATAAATAAAACACTCAAAAATAAAAATTAAATAATACAGAATTTTCTTAAGTTTAAATTTCAAGGTTTACTAGTCAAATAATTCCCAAAAAAATAAAATAAAATTGGAGGCCATAGACAAATATCAACAAGTGCACACGTGGTGTCTAAAATATAAAATAAAGCTAAACTACCTACAAATATCAACAAGTGCACACGTGGTGTCTAAAATATAAAATAAAGCTAAACAACCTACAAAAACAACTTATTTTGAAAGAGCTGTAAGAATAAAAGAAAAATAAATAAATATAAAAATCTATGATAAATTTACTAATACTATTCAATCTAATTAATGTTAGTAGTAGGTCATAAAATATTCATATTTGAGAATTGCACATTCTAATCAATGTTAGTAGTACGTCATAAATATCAATCTTTAAGAATTACACCTCAAGTTAGTAAATAATTTTATCTGCATTCTTATTTACAATACATTAATTTAATTTAACTTTAGCATACAAAGAAAGCAAGTAGCGTGTAGATCAATTAGGTGGGTTGTAAGATCCTTAGGGCACGTTTGGTATATTAAATGGAGATTACAAAAGGAATTGTAATTTTTATTATTAAAAGTAAAATGTGTTGTAATGGAATAATTAAACATATTCATAAGTTTGGTTGTAGTTTTATTTTAACTTATACAATATTGTTTCCTCAAAAAAAAAAAGGGATGTTTATCCCACATTGGTTGTGTGTGTTAGAGTTTCAGTTCTTATAACTTCAAGCTACTACTACAAAAGTGAGGCTCTTTTGAAGTGGTACTCTAGTTATGTAATATATTATAAGTTTCTTTAAAAAAATTTATATTCTACTTTCGTGTTCTTGTGTTCTAATAAGTATTACTGTTTCCTAAAAAAAAAAAGGATGTTTATCCCCCATTCGTTATGTGTGTTAGAGTTTTAGTCCTTATAACCTCAAACTACTATTACAAAAGTTAGGCCCTTTTGTAGTGGTACTCTGGTTATGTAATATGTTATAAGCCTGTTTAAAAAAACTCTATATATTATTTTTGTGTTCATGTGTTCTAATAAGTATTATTGTTTCCTCAAAAAATAATTATATTTCCTTAAAAAGAATTTTTTTTATAAAAAAATTGAGAGAGAGATGAGTTATTTTTTATAATTTTTTTTATCTCTCTCTTTCTCTATATATATATATATATATATATATATTAATAGGTAAAACTTAGAAAAAGTTAAATTAGAATTTGAAATTAGAATCCAATTTTGTGCTAAATGTCTAAATTTATACGGAGACCACGCCATAATTATACACTTAAGTTTGTCCTATATGTCCACTTAAGTTTTTTAATATTTGTGCCAAGTGAGTTAATAAGTGCAAAATACTAAAAATCTAATATTAATGAACTATAAATTTTTTTTTTTTTAAAAAAAAAAACCAATCACATATACTCAATAAAAATCACCACATAACAAAGATTGCCACATGTTTTATCTTATTAAAAATTAGAAAAAAAATGATCATAAGTAGTATTAAATTTAGGTAAGAATTTTAATATGTGACTAATTATGTTTACTTTTAAAAAAAAAATTTGACTAATTATTTATATTTTTATAATAAAAATTGTGTTTAATTTTAAATGTATCTATACGTATGCATATGTTATATGCTATTTTTTTTTTAATAATTTGACTAATTATTTATATGTTTATAATAAAAATTGTGTTTAATTTTAAATGCATCTATGCATATGCCGTATGCATATGTTATATGCTTTTCTTTTTTTTATTTTAATAATTTGACTAATTATTTATATTTTATAATAAAAATTGTGTTTAATTTTAAATGCATCTATGCATATGCCGTATGCATATGTTATATGCTTTTCTTTTTTTATTTTAATAATTTGACTAATTATTTATATTTTATAATAAAAATTGTGTTTAATTTTAAATACATCCATGTGTTTGCATAAGCTACATACTAGTTTTTATAATTGTTATGCGTATATGGAAAGTTTGTTTATTTGAAAATATATTAATTTTAAAAATTATTGCACCTACTAACTAATAAAAATATAACCAAACTACCAAATAACTAAATCATAGGAATATCTATTACATTACAGTACCTATTACAATTTACCAAACATGCTCTTAGTATAAAATTGGATCTCACCTTCCCAACTTAGAGTGAACTACATTTTCTCAATTATTTTGTCTTGTAAATCAGCCTAAGAATTTGTCACCGTTGTGTGGCATCTCACCAATATGTGGATTATCGATTATGGGCATTGTGTTGTTAGAAGAAAATATTTTGAGATTTTGGGTATACTTTCAAATTGGGGAGAGGGAGACAAGAAGAGGGAGGCCAATTTATGTACATTTAGCGCCAAATAGTAGACATGGCAAAACATGTTAGAATTTTCTGACCAGACTTGAAAAATACTTGACCCGAACTTGATTTCTTTTACCCAAAGCAAAAACGGGTTGACCCGTGACTCGACTTGTGTTTTTTTGCGGGTCAACCCAACCTAACCCAACCCACGACCCGACCCGAACCCGAACCCTTTTTTTAAAACTTTTTTTTTTGGTAAAAAAAATAGTAAAATTAAGACAATATTGGTTTAATTGTTTATTGTGAGTTTTAAGAAAACAATTGATACATTTACATAATTGCAGGAAAATTAATTGAAAGATAAATACATGTGGTTGAGCATTTTGTAACGAGTAAAGATTTTTAGATATTAAATAGTAAAGTACATGTCAAGATAATCTGTAGAGTTAAAAACATAGATTTAAAATTGTAGACATGTGTGAGAAACATTTACAAGTGTGAAAATAGTGAAGCCAAAGTATCAAATTAGTATAAATTATGAATGCTTAGACCTATTTTTTAAAAATTTATGTCCAAAATAAACGGATTTTCAAAATAAATTATGATATTTTATAGAGTATGTGTTGCTTAACAATGATATGATATTCATAAAAAAGACCATGTATAAATAAGTAAGTAATCAAACTTTAATGTATATCTCAAATTGAAATAGAGTGTCAACCACAATTGATAATAGATTATAAAATTAATTTTCAAGATTGTAAATTTCTTATATATTTTTATTCTTTATCAAATGAGTTATCTAATAAGTCATTTGTAATTTTGTTTTATGTTTTCGGATGTTGATATTGTGTAGAAATAAAACTTGTGTATTTGTTTTACTTATCTTTGTGTTATTTTGTTTTAGATAACAATGTTAGGATTTGTATAATTTTAAAATTATTGAATAAGTATTAATAGGTTTAATTGAGTTCATTTTTGATATAAGTGGTGAATTCAAAATAATGCATTTTACATCAAGTAATTTGTTGCATAACTTTCCAAATGGTAAATACATGATATTTTCTTTATAAAAATAAAAAAAATTCATGTGAAAAATATGGGTCAACTCGACCCAACCCGACCGGACCCACAACCTGATTGACCCAAACCCATTTTTAACTCGCTTAAAATGACCCATTTTTTACCCGTGACCCGTTTGACCCGCAACCTGATTGACCTGACCCAAACCTGCCCCGCCCGTTTTGCCATGTCTGCCAAATAGACAATTAGGTACTATTTGCAAGGATTGTTGCAATTAGGGTGGTAATTACAAATTTCTATAATTTGAGGTGTAAAGTGCAAATACTCTCAAAGTTTAAGGTAGATTGCAATAATTAACTCATTGTGCTAGAATGAAACTACAGCGTTTGCTTAACGATTTATGTATCTTTCTTTTTTTCTTTTTTATAATTCTATAATTGAGAGTGAGAATTTGAACCTTAACAATTTATGTATCTTTCTTTTTTTTTTTTTTCTTTTTTTTTTATAATTCTATAATTGAGAGTGAGAGAATTTGAATCCTAAATGTTTCTATTGAAAACACAGCTAAAAGGCTCTTGGCTTTTCTTCATTTTCTTAATGATGTTTGATATGTTTGAAACTAAAAATTAAACTATATATATATATATATATATATATAATTTGTTCATTTAATAAGATTCATATACCCTTCAACCCTTCTCAAACTTTGCATTGGAGTTTTTTAACAAATCAACGGTTGGATTATATAGTCCCTTCCCTTATAGACTTCACTCAATGCTTGTAAAATATCAAAGATAATTAGAAATCAATAATTATTCCATCTATAATTTTTTTTTTTTTAATTTCAAGTATTTTGTACTTTAAAATTATACATAAACATGAGTTTATAAATCAGATAGTAAAATAATATATTATTAACATTTTTCCAATTATGAAACATGGTTAAGTGATCCTACTCATATTGAACCTAATGCCCAGGTGGTTTGGCCGATAGTGGGCCAAGAAATATTGAATGGTGATATAGGTGGGGGTTTCTAAGAAATACAAACCTCTAGTAATTTATTTATTTTTATTTTTTAAGATTTGGTGAGTTTCTAGAATAACTAGTGAATTACAACCCTATTGTACCACAATTGGTGCATCGGTTTTTGTAGTTTTAATATTTTTTGCTAGTTGGTAAAATTTCAAGTTTGTACCTAAAAATTATAAATAAATATGAGTTTATAAATAGGATAATAAATAATATTTGATTAACATGAAATTTACAGTCTCTATTAAAAAAAATAAGAAATGTGTAATCCACATTAAGATCTTCAAAAAAATAAATCTAAATCTAAATTAACATATGGTGTAATATATAAAATATAAATAAAAAATAAAAGAGTTACACTAATTGTAACTTGATAAAATTTGTATTAGAGCATTTTCATTAGGAGTTGCAAAATTATGTCATTTTAACACATTAAAAAACCTGTTTTATTATTTTACCACATCATTTTACAATATCCATTTATCATATGTTTTATTCTTCAATTTTATATATTAAAATAATATATACAACACACTAAAATAATATTTACAACTCATCAAACACAATCTACGAAAATCACTGTTACAACCACTGCACAGCTACTAACAACCAACAACCAACAACCATCACCACACAACCACCACATCCTCCACAACCCAAAACACAATTCAAACCAAACCCATAGCCCGCCAACACCAAATCGAAAGCCCCACCACCACTACCACCACCACCTCCATGGCCATAGGTTAGAGACAAGAAAAAAAAAAAATAGAAGGAGAAAACAAAATATAGAAGCAAAGAGATGGCGAACCTCAATGGTGGTGCAAGCCTTGAAGCTTTCAGCCATGGAGCTTTTAGCCATCAATTGGAACTAACAGGCTAACCCACCAAAACCCACCCACTGCTGACCCATCCATTGGAACTCACAGTCTAACCCACCCAAATCCACCTATAGCCTAACCCACCCCCACTAATCTGCCCATTCGAACTCACCAACCACCGTTGGAATCGAACCCAGCCAACACCATCTGAACCCACATATCACCGTCTAATCCCACTTATTGCCCAACCCACCCATCAAAAAAAAAAAAAAAAAATCCATTGCTAAAGAGAGATCAATGGCACAGTGAAGAGATGAATCAACTCCATTTATACAACCCAAATCACATGGAATCAACCCAACCCCACCACCACCCACAATCACATGGAATCCACAACCAAAAAAAAAAAAAAAAAGCCCAAACTTACATGCGATCTCCACCAGTCGACCTCATCGGTGAGGCCAAACTCCACAGCGACGGCTGATCTCAATGGCAACAGTCTATGTGGAGAAAAAAGAAGAAATAGAGAGAGAGTGACCAAAAAAAAAAAAAAAAAAGGGAGAGAAGGGAGAGGTGAAGATTCTAGAGAAGAAAGAAGGAAAAAAATGGAGTGAGTGTGAGAGATGAAGGGAGTAGTGGAGAAAGAGAGAGAAGAAAGAAAGCCATAAAAGAAGAGAGAGAAAATGAATATATATATATATATATTTTTTTTAGCATTTTCATCAATACCGTTCCAAAGATGGAATGATATTGTTCATGTGTGTAAAAAATTATAACATTTGGAACATCTCATGGGAGGGGTTTTTTGGTGTTTGGTGTGCCAAATGTCAAATATTTGGTGTTTGGCACAGTTGATGAGAATGATCTTACAAACTATCTAAAAATGTGTTATTTCTCATCTTGAGTTTAAAAAAGAAAAAGAAAAAATTGTTTTGAAAAAATTATGGCGGGCTTTATTACAATAGATTAGGGATCAGCCACAGTTTGTTTTAACAAGAATTACTGTCTTTTGTTAAGAACAACATTGTAAAAGGGCACAGTGCAACGGCATTAAGAAAGTAGATTCCCAATCTGTACAGATAGTGGCAGAAAAACCATCTGGTGCTTTTACTCTTCCTGTTGTTGGTTCGATTTACTGCAGTAGTGCAATTGGCTCTGTTAGATGTCTCATGATAGAAAAAATTAATGAACACAAAATAAGATCAAATTGCCATAGAAAATTGTAAACCATCAGGTGCTACATGATACATCTGTCTTTTTTTTCTTGGAACCAAATAACACCATATTGAGAAGAGCAAATATGTTATCTTTGCAAGTAAGTACACTTGGTTATAAAGGTCAACGTTATACGTCATAACATCTAATATCTTTTTTATTTATTTTGTAACTGTTACAACAATTGGGTTTGGGGGAAGAGGAACTGTAACCTTGGTTGAGTTGGTTCTCCTTAGCTACCAAACAATGCAATTAACTACAAAACTCTTGACAATACATAATCTAATATCTACCTAATATACAAAAGTGGAAACTAAAACAGGTAAAATTTTAGAAAACATAGAATGTCTCACATTTTGCCAAGTGGTATAGTTAAATTAGCACAAATTTATAGTTCCACAACTAAAATATTTCTATTCTGCTACGTAGATAACATTTACTATTAAAGCAAATCTATAGTCCTACAATTAAAAGACTTCTATTATGAAAAGTACTTTTTTCTTACTATTATTTTCCCCAAAATTTCACCATTAAGCATTCAAGCATTCCAAGATGACAAGACTTATAACTATTAGAAGTATTGGTTAAATGATTAAATTTACCATATCCCAATAGCTTAATCTTTTGGGATAAATAGATAATTTCACATGATATCAAAGCATGAGATCCTGAGTTCGATCATTGTTTCCTCCACTCTACCTCCCATTTAAATTTCCACATGTTGAGCCTCACCTATTAAAAGGTAGTTTAAAAGGTAATTTAACAATAACCTTGCTCCCAAAACCCCCTTCTTTAGAACAAAACCACAAATTAGTAGAGAAAATCTTTGCAAAGACCATAGAATTTTGGGTTGCCAAAGGTTCAAACGTATGAATGTTCATAAGTTCATTCACATATTAACTACATTAGCTCAATAGGGCCTAAGCAGCAATTAATACCAAGGGGAGGACCTGAAGGGTGGAGCAAAAAGGTTTTCTTGCGTACTGATACTATCTATCATATTTGAAAGAAATAAGTCACCTATAAATAATGGAATAATTTGTTGAACACAATCATAAGATCCTTCATCTGATAGGTATACATTAAGCACACAAATAAAATTAAGATAAAGAGATGAATCTTACTCAAGATTTGGCAATAGACCTTTGGCTTCTCTCAGAGCCCAACTCACAGCATAAAGTGTCATCTTTTTAACCTGTAAAGGAATGAAATTAACAGAGCCAAAAAATACCGATAACATGACTATTTATTATCCTATGGCCTATGTGATGGTCATCCCTAAGTAGATATATGTCAAACTAAGATAAACCCTCCATTTCATGTTTGCATTCAACGCTAGTTTTGAGTCTTTTGACGCTCCAAAACCTACTAGTATGACACAGACAAAATTGTTACAGTAGGTGCATTTAGCAGTGTTCTTATAAAGTATGCACAACATACAACATTTATGGTGCTTAACAATGCATGTGTTTTGAGTTCAAAGCTATTTCATGACTGGATGAAAACTAAGACACTAAACATGAAAAATAAATGTTTATGATGCAACAAAAGGAAGAAAAATAACTAGTACCTCCAACTTGTCTTCCTTAGCTCTATGCTTCTTTGGAAGCAACTGAAACTCTTCAGTTAGCCGAATACATTCTTCAACATTTTCAGGAGATACAAAATCAAGTGCCACCTTTATGCAAGACTGAAAAATAGACCAGACATGTAATCAAGAAAAAGACAGAAAAACTAATAAAAATACAGTGCAAGTGATTAAGAAAAGATTTATTTATTGATAGCCACAAAGGCCAACCATATGGGAAATTACTCTTACAGCAGTTCATTAAGATAAGATTCAAACAAACTAACTCTATATATGTCTATAAAATGTATAACAAGTACAACATAATTTACACACTGCTTTTTGTTCCTTTATTTATTTATTGGATAGGTAATTAAAGGAAAAGTCAGTTTCAAAGAGCTCAAAAGAATTTTAAGCATCAACCAGGAAAATAGCATATCAACTATTCCAGATAAAAAGCCAAGAGTATTTGATCAAATGTAGATCATTCATGTCTAACTTGCCAAATGAAGAAGCTATTACTAGCTGATAAATTACTTGTCTATTTCTCACTTGATGAGGGCACCCTGCTGGAATAAAAACGGCTTCACCAAGGTATTGCTCAAATGTCCAAGGTTCTATATCTGCATAAAAAATTTGACATAAATAAAACCATAGCAGTGTATTGCAACTCTACAAGACTGACATGGAGAGATAGAAGAGGTTATTACTAAACTCCTCCTTCAGTTGTTTTTTATGTCTCTCATTCAAGAAAAGAGTCTGATCATGAATAGGATGAACAACCTGCAAGAAGCATGTATAAGCAACTCAATCTTTAGTACAGAACATAGTTACTAATGACCAGCAATCATACTCACTGATTTTACAGGAAGATTTTTGATGTGGCGAAATTCCTCTTTGTGCTTTTCCAAGTATTTAATTAACTTAGGAACATCCTGCCTGCGGAAGATGTCCCAAACAGCACCACCATGGGCAACCTCCAACCGTTTTTTACTCTCATGAGAATCTCTTGATGGCTCTGGACTTGACTTTTTTGATCCTGGATCCTCCCCTTGGTCCTTTGCTGAAAGATATTTAACTGCCTTCACATCAAAATCCAATGTCCTTGATTTCTGATCCACAGTCTCAGTAAACAACTTTTTCTTATCATATAAATTTCTTTGTAAAGAGCTTTCCTCCAATTCAGAGCACTGCTTATTCAGACATTGCATCCTTGTGTCATTACCTTCTAGAAATGAGTCTGTCTCACAAATGTCACCACATCTAGAGAAATTGGATTTTTTCATCTTATTCCTTTGATGTTCAAGCATCTGAACATTTGTATACTCTGATTCAGTACTAACACTTGTCCGGTCATTATCAACAATATTCTCACCTTTCATACATTCAGCAACCGTGATCTCATGTTCATAAGTTCGTTTAAGTGACTGTCCTCTAACTCGATCCCCAGCCTCATCTATTCTACCATAAAGTTCATGCAAGTCTTCAGTTGCATGTTTGTTTAGTATCTTTCTTATGCTTTTATGTTGCCAGGGAGCAATCTTCACCCTAGTCGTGTGTGTCAGTAAGTTAACCTAAACCAAATCAAATTACCATTACTATTGTCAATCACCATATACAATGTTATAAACAGAACCAAGTGACATTAAAAGGAGATCATTAACCTTAACAAGGACCAAGTTAGAAACCTGTAAATTTATGTAAAACAGGTACAAATTCCACATACAGGTTTCATGTAATATATATTTTTTTTATAATTAAAATTTCAATAAATAAACTCAAAAGACATGGGTAAACACCACCCATGTACGTACAATAGGTACGCAAAAACTACAGACTAAAAGTAGATCAATCAAGCAAGTCAGGTAAAACAGCAAAAGAAAACAACCTTGAAGCATTTATCCACTCAAACAAAGACTTGAGAAATAAAAACATCAGATCATGAGCTGATCTTTCACTACCCTCAAACATCCAGGCATTCCCCTCCCACCAAATACCCCATGAGGCAATGGGGGGATCTACACCAATCTCAGCATTACTGGACCTTTTGAAGTTGCCTTTCTAATTGGCTAAAAGCTCCATGACACCTTTTTGCATAACCCAGTACACCCCAAATAAAGAAAATACTATGGTCCAAAGCTCTGCAGCAACCATTCAAATGAGAAGTAGATGATCCATGGCTTCCCCATGCTGCTTACACATGCAACATCAATCTGTCACAACTAATCTCCTCTTCCGAAGGTTATCAGCAGTTAGGATCTTTCCCAAAAGCTGTTGTCCAAAGGAAAAAGCTGATCTTTGTTGGAACTTTAGGCTTCCATAGATTATTCCAAAAAAAAGCAAAGGACTAATGAGTTATTGAGAGTTACAAATTTAATAGGATTTGACTTCAAAAACATTCTGTGAAGATGGTGTCTGGAGTGTATCCACTCCACCTAGTCCTATCTGCCCAGAATAAATCAGATCCATAAACAAGGCAATGGACTCCAGTTCCTAGTCTTGGACCGGGTGAACAACACAGACATCCCATTGGTAAACATCCCCTACAAAAGACAAAATGCTCTCCACAAAAGCATGCTTATTACTTGCAATATGAAAAAATTCTAGGAAACTCTCCCTTAGCGGTAGCCCCCCGCACCATGAATCATGTCAAAACCTGATTAAAGAGCCATCCCATCTTTGAAATTGATAAACCGCTTAAAAGCCTCCCAACCCTTCCTGATGTGCTTCCAGAGGCTTAACCCCGAATGCTGTTAGAACACCATTCCCTGCACATGCTACCATATTTATGGTCCACCACCCTTCGCCAAAAAACCTCCCTCTTAGTTGTGTACCTTGAAAACCATTTGCCAACAAAGCCTGATTAAATTAGAATAAATTTTGAATGCCCAATCCACCGCCTAAAAATGGACTAGGTGGAATTTAAACTCATCTCTAACCTCACCCCATAGAAATCCCTCTGTAACTTCTCGATACACCAAGCAACTCGCTTTGGGATGGGAAACAAAGATAACTAGTAGGTTGGGTGGTTAGATAAGGTGCTCTTTATAAGCGTGATTCGGCCCCTATAGAGAGATACATTCTTTTCAAAGCAGCAAACCCTCTCTCCAATTTCTCTATAACATTCCACATAGCTCTCTCCTTGAAGGTGGAGCCTATGGGAAGCCCCAAATATGTCATAGGAAGCTTGGATACTCTGCACCCCAAAATATTTGACAAGGCATCCACATTTGACACTAGACCTACCAAAACCAACTCAAATTTCCCAAAATTTATCTTTAATCCCAAAATGGCTTGCAACCACACAAAAACATCTTTCAAATGCCAAATTCGTTCTGGATTAGCCCCACCACAAAAAAAGTGTGTCATCTGATGTGAGATCATAATCAATTATCTAGCGGATCACCAATTGTAAACCCCGATATACAATTACCTTGCAGGGAATGTGATGGGATGTAATATGGTTTAAAACTAAATGGGATGTGAGTTGCTTAAACAAATTGATAGGTGATTTGGCACTTTTGCAAAGAACACTAAGTTCTCGAGGAAAAGATTTCAAAGGCTTATTTTCATTTACTAACAAAACCCCTCTATTATAATGCTTATACATGGATATTTATTGGCCAAGGGGTTAGATGATGGTGATGACATCATCCATAACTAACTCATATTGTCACATGCTAGAATACAATTGTAACTTCCTAAAATCTAGCATGTGCATGTGCCTTTAACTAATTTTCCCTCTATTTTTCAAACACTACAACAAACTTAGCACATGTTGATTTAGCTACAATAACCACATGGAACATGTGAAATACAGCCCTTAGGCTTGACTTGCCTTATGCCATGTCACTCACTCATGCCATGTCACCATACCAAGTCACTCACTCATGCCACATCACCGTGCCATGTCAACATCTTAGCACATGTTGATTTAGCTACAATAACCACATGGGACGTGTGAAACACTGCCCTTAGGCTTGCCACGCCACCATACCAAGTCATTCCCTCATGCCACTTCACCATGCCATGTCAACATCTTCCATTTATTGCATTAGACTCCTGCATCGCTTGACCTTTCCAATAATCTGCTCAAAGCCTCCATAATAATAAACAATAATGGGGATAATGAGTTTCCTTGCCAAAACCCTGTGAGCTATGAAAAAAACCACTCGGACTACTGTTCACATGTGAATATCCATTTCCTCCATCAAGAACTGAATCTGCATCGTCTGACTCATACCACGATCTATGCATTATTGGAAATAAGCACAAAATCCAAAACCTATCTCCCTCTAACAAAATCATTCTAGGGTTCATACACCACCTCTTCTAGCACCATTTGCAACCTATTAGCCAATACTTTGGCAATGATCTTGTAAACCCCAATGACTAAGCTAATGGGTTAAAAATCCTTGTCCTTTAGTGCACCAAGTGTTTTTTTGGGATAAGTGCGATATCGGAAGCATTAATACTCTTCTCAAATGTACCATGTCCACTTTAAAATACTCCAACAGGCTTTGAAAAAAGCCATCATGAATTCATCTGAGCCCAATACTATATCTCCACTCATATTCTTAACCGCCTCAAAAACATCCTTTGTAAAGCAATTATCCAGCCAGCTAGATTCCTCATCATCAACAGCTGAAAAAGGCATACAATCCAACAGAGGGCGCCAGACTCCTGCTTCTGTATATAAATGTTGGTAAAATTCAATTGTTTGATCTCTGTCTGATCCACCACTAAATGCCCAATGGTGTTCTACAGTGTGATTTCACAAGACAATGGAAGAACTTTGTATTATCCCCTTCCTTCAACCAAAGCATCTAAGACTTTTGCCTCCAACTAATTTCCTCCAACAGAATAATTTTCTAGAGTTCCACAATGAATTGTTCTCGTTGCATCTTTTTCTCATCAAGCAAGAATCTACTCTCCTAGATCTCATTGAGTGACTTAATGCAACATAGCAATGTATTTTTCCTTCCCATTAAATTTCCAAACCTCCACTTTGTTAAATCTAGCTTCAAAGCTTTCAACTTGTTGGCCAACATATAGCTAGGAAAGCCTTGAAATTGATAAGAATCTCACCACCACTTCCCCTTATAGGTAAACCCTTTTGCTTTTAGCCACATGTATTCAAATCTGTACGGTCTCAGACCTCATTGCATACTCCCACACTCCAAAAGAACAGAAAAATGGTCAGAGAGTAATTGCGGAAGACACATCCGCATCATCTTAGAATAATGCTCCTCCGTAGCTGGCCGGGGTGGACAACAATCTGTCTAGCATGTATCTTGAAAGACTATTTGATCAAGTGTAGTTACCACACCCTCCATAGGAATGTCCATACGGACATGTAAAAATAAAATTTGAAATCTTCTTTTTTCTTTTTCTTTTCTTTTTTTTTTTTTTTTTTTAAATAAGAAGAATCTGTATAAATAAATCTTCTTTATGCAAAGGAGCACAAAGAAGTCAAAAAGTATAAGAAAGAAAAAGGGAAGTGCATAAATGAAAGCTTAAATACAAGAGATAAGAGAACTAATAAACAGAGGGAGGGAATCACTAGATGTGAGTCCCATGCCTGAGAGCTATTAAACAAAGAACCACTAAAAGAAGCAAACAACTGGTACTCCAAACTATCCACATCCTCAAAAGTCTACCTATTACGCTCCCTCCAAATACACTACATCAAACACAACGGAACTAAATTCCAAATGTCTGATGAGTGCTTCCCCCAAATAATTCCACCAACCAAAAAGAAAATCTGGTATTGTTCTTGCTATAACCCACGAAACCCCAAAAGATCAAAAAACAAAACACCACAATTGATGGGTCTTCTCACAATGAAGCAATAAATGATCCATAGTCTCCCTATAACAACGACAAATAACATACCAGTCAACAAAAGTGAAGCCCTTAATTCTCAAATTGTCATCTGTGAGTATCTTATCCCAAGCTGCAGTCCCAAAAAAAAAAAAAAAAAATTCTCGCCGAGGGGCCTTGATTTCCAAATCCCTTTCCAAGGAAAGACAATGGAAGAGGACCTCGCAATTCATTATAAAAAGAGTATCAAAATCCTCATTCTTCTTCAACTTCCATCTCATGTGATCCTCATGTTCAGTTGAAAGGGTATTGGGTTCCAAAATATGAAGGAAATCCACCACTAAATCCAACTCCCAATCATTCAGATCCCGAGTGAAACATACATCCCAACTCCTCCTCTCCCCCCACCCACTGCCTTGCAAGGAAAACTATACAAAGGCTTCTCTATTAGTGGCAATCTCATACAAAACAATCTTGCTAGAATTTTACTCTATTCTCCACCCCAATCTCGAACCAAGTATTATGGCTAAAAGCCTCCCAACCCATTCAGATGCCTCTCCACAAACCACAACCACGCACACCTCTAACCAACTTAGAAGTCCATACCCCCTACTCTTCCCCATACTTCATAGCTACCACCCTCCTCCAAAGCCTTGTTTCCTCAGTCCCAAAATACCATAGCCATTTCCCTAATAAGGATTTATTGAAGGTAGTGAGCTTCCTAATACCTAAGCCACCATTGGCCATAGCCATAGGTGCTCACAATTTGTCCCATCCTACCAAATGTGACTTTGACTCAACCCCATACCTCCCCAAAGAAAGACCCATTGCATTTTCTTAAATTTTATTAGCCACATGAGTAGGAATGGTGAAAAGCAATAAATAATAGGTAGGAAGACTCAACAACGAACTCTTAAGCAACATCAATCTGCCACCTTCTGCTATCCTGCCAATTTCATCTCAATTTTCTCTAAAATAGGATTCCAAATAGAAGTGAACTTGTGAGGACCCCCAAAAGGTAGGCCAAGGTAAGACTTAGGCAAAGTCCCAACCCCACAACCCCCCCCCCCCCCCAAAAAAAAAATCTCTACCAAAGCATGCACATTATCAACCGCCCCAATTGGAATCATTTCACTCTTACGCACATTAACCTTCGAGCCTATTACAACTTGAAAACAAAGTAGAAACATCCGAATATGAAGGATCCGCTCCACATCTGCCTCACAAAAAAGAATTGTATAGTCTGACAAGAGATGTGAAACACATACCCTATCACCCCGCCTACCATTAGCCTTGAAACCTCGAATTAAACTTGCCCCCTCCACTCTCTTCAACATCCCACTAAAAAACTCCATCATAAATAAAAACAACATATGAGATAACAGATTCCCTTGTCTCAATCCCCATGAATTTCCAAAGAAATCAACTGGAGACCCATCAACCAAAAAAGAAAAAGAAAAAAGAAACAGAGAACTGAACCATAGGTATACAAGTACGAATCCATTTACACCACTTCTCCCCAAAGCCCATCCTCTTCAACAAATCTAGGAATGCCTCCCAATTCACATGACCGTAAGCTTTCTCAATATCTAGCTTACAAATAACCCCCAGAATCTTACTCTTCAATCGGCTATCCACACATTTATTGGCAATAAGGACTGAATCAAGTATTTGTATTCCACCCACAAAGTTATTCTGAGTTTCAGATATCAACCGATCTAAAACCCCTCTACGGTTTGCCAATACCTTAGGCAAGATTTTATATACACACTCCTCGCCAAACTTATGGGCCGGAAATCTCTAACATTGGAGGCATAATTCTTTTTAGGGACTAAGGTGATGAAAGTAACATTAAGAGATTTTTCAAACTTATTGAATTGGCGAAACTCCTCAAAGACAATTAAGACACCTTTTTCCACAACTCTCCAACAATGGTGAAAAAAGGCCATAGAGAAGCTATCTGGATCTAGAGCTGTATCTTCTTCCATATCTCTAACTACTTGAAGGATCTCCTCCTTCTCAAACTTCCTTTCAGGCCATCCCCTCTCTATCCCCCCCCCCCCCCCCAAATTTGTTCAAACTCCAAACCCTCCACAGAAGGCCTTCACTCCTCTATCTCCTGATATAGATTTTTATAGAACCATACTACTTCGGCAGCCACCTCTAACAACTCCTCATATATCACCCCATCCATCTCCAAAATACCCAAATAATTATACTTTCTATGGGAGTTAGCTATCTTGTGGAAAAACTTAGCATTATTGTCTCCTTCCTTGATACACAACATCCTCAACTTCTGTTTCCATGATATTTCTTTTAAGGAATGAAGATGTTCTACTTAAGATCGTACTTCTACTCTTGTACATTTCTCCACATCATTGAGTCCACATTCTCCTTTCTTTGAATCTAATCTCGCCAAATCCTCTAGTAATTTTTTCTTATTAATACCAACATTTCCAAACACTCTACGATTCCATTGTATAATATTTTTTTCAAAGCCCTCAACTTTTTGGCGAGCACAAAACTAGGCGTACCAAAGAAAGAATGTCAGATTCCACCAAGATTGAGCTCTATCCACGATCATGAGAAACCAAAGCTCCATCTATCCTAGACATCAAAGGCTGGTCTGTACCACTCAACCAAGTATATCTCCCTCCTTCTAAAGGCAAATCAATCAAATTAAGATCCTCAATGAACTCTAAGAATTTTTCCATAGCTGAAGTCAGTGTTGATCTTGAACCTCCCATCCGCTCACCTGGAAAACGTATAATATTGAAGTTCCCAATGCAACACCACGGTGCCCTCCAATATTGCTAAATACCAACCAACTCATCCCACGTGTTACCCCTCTCATAATCATCATTTGGGGTATCACATTTTACCTCTCTCACATTCATCATTTGGGCCATATACCCTTGAGCAAGCCCACACAAAACCATCCATCACCCCTTGCCACCAAATCGACATAGAAAATGTTGCCACCATATCATCCAATTTTTCCAAAACCCTTCTATCCCACCAGAAAAAGTTCCCACCATACTTCCAATTTTTCCAAAAGGGCAAGCTAGTGCTTTAATAATAAACAATATAATAGAAAGGTTAGGGGGTTGAGAAGCTATTGCTTGTTGTCTATTTCATGAGCCTTTAATGCCCCATGCTCTAACCTCCTTCTTCCATCTATCCACGAGGCTATAAAATGAGCTAGGGGAGTTGTTTCGGATGTATGCCATGGGGTCCCTATGGACAGGGAGATAAGTGAATCATCGCTTTTGGGCACACGCAGCCCTCTACTATCCATCCCATTGCAATCTATTGTCTCATACTGTACTATACTATATTGTATTAGACCAGATACATCTATTGAGTTGGAGAAAGGGAGAAAACTATAATTATATATCCCTCATTTTCATATTGATAGGGATCCCCATTCATTCTGGGCCTATCTAAAATAGAATCCAATACTTCTTGGTTGTGAATATTTTAATAGGACAATTAGCCCCGTGGATATCTTTGCTTTGGAACAAAACAATTAGAATTAGGTTCACAATCAACTATAATGTGTATTATCCATATGGGGGATCTTTCAGTTGAGAAATCTAGATCAAACTTGGGGTCTTCTTGAAAATGGGAAGATCTAAGATGAGCGGCCAACCTCTTGAGAGAGTGATGTGCATGGAATCTTATTGCTTTCATTTTCTTTTTTATAATGGTAGGTGCTGCATTTTTCTGGAAAAAAAAAGGACAGTAGCAAAAGGAATACCATTAATCAAGAATTGACATTTCATGCCAACCCCATCCGCAATCACTACTACAATACTAATTTGAAGAAAGTGATCTGTACTAGTGGAATAAATGCAAAGTGATTACTGTCTGCTGATAAAGGGAAGACAATATACCAAGCTTGTCCCATTCAGCAGTCAGGTACGGTCCTCCAAGAAGCAACCCAGTTGGTATACTCTCCATAGAGGAAATTGGGCTGCAAGGTGAGTCACTCTAAGGCGGAGCCCCTTCCGAATGCTTCTTTGATCCGGAAGTTCTCACAAAGAGAATAAGATGCTGCTCCCCCTGTCTTTTCTCACTTTGCTAATCTTCCCCTCTAATGTGGGACAGGCAGCAGCGGGCACAGGAGGAAGAAACCTAAGATAAGAGTGTCTTCTCTTAGTAAAAGTGCTATAGAATGCATACAAAAAAATATCAAATAGTTTGGCCCAAAATGCTTGCAACACAATCAGGTGAATATTGCCAGAGAAGCGATAACTAATAAGTCCACATGTGCAAGGGTATCATAAAATGATTAAAGTATGGAAATTTAGAGTAATTAATACTGTTAGATTAAAAGTTATAAGAAAGCAAAAAAAAAACCACTAACGGCTCATAGAGGATAACCTTTACCATAATATTGTGGTTATATGATATCAAATACTTCATCCCATTTCTTTGTCCCTTTTTTCCCTGATTTGTTAAGTAAATTATTTTAAAGGATAAGAAACAATACAACAACAAAAGACTACTCTGTCAAATCTTACGCAAGAATTGATGGGTAAATTTAAATATTTCCAAACATAACAACCTTACCGCATCAGACATATCACAGTGCAGCTTTGTGACTGAATCCCCTCTACCAAGCTCTTCAGGAAATCCATATGCAATATATGTTTTGGGTCCCAAATCAGGTTTCAGTGAGTCGTCAGGAAGTCTAGTAGCAAGGTTCGATGGACCTAATTTTGGATCAGTATAGTCACTGTAGGGGAGTGCTGCAATAAATTCAGCATTATGCCTGGGCAAACGTTCCTCAAATAATGTTGATGAGGGCCAATCCTTCAATTTCAACATCTCTGGCCAGCTATCTTTATGCATACGGCCCTCTAAATAGCCCATGAAAAATTGGTGAATATTAATCTCAACCTACACAACAATGAGATCTCATCAATTCAAAATTATCAGGTGCAGATATCGTAAAACTCTTTGCATGCATTTTACTAGAATAACTAAGATTATTAATACAACCAACCTAACACCAATCCAAGCAATCAATGGCCTTCACACTTCGTGTCTCATCTTTGAACTTAACATTGCCACCTGTTTCTCTAAAAGCCCTCCACATGACCATAGGTTCCCAACTAAGTCCAGATGTCTTGTCAAGAACATTTCTAACTATCACAGGTTCACCCCTCATCCAATGTATCTGAAAATGATTGGTTTCATCATTTGCCATGTCAAAAGCATCCGGGCAGAATAAGAAGTTATCGTTACTTTTCTCCCTGAAAGCTGCCAGTCTAACATTGGAAACTATATTATTGTTCCCCCCAGAAACATTTGACTGGCATGTACTGCATCCTTGAGAGTAATCAACATTTGGAAACCTACAATTGCTAGTAAGATCCTCTGCATTCTGCAGCAGCTTCATTACCCAGTTAGCTTTAAAATTGCGTCTCAACTCCAGTTTTGCAGTACCACAACCTCCACGTTCTTTTGGAGGGCATGGAATGCTACCATCAGCATTAACTTTCCAATCAGGAAAGTGACAGGACATATAAGCTTTAGAATCATTGGAAGCAGGGGCCTCTTGGCTCTCACACCGATGCCTTTTCCTTGGCACACTAATATAGCCATCTCCATCAATAACTTGAGAATAAGCTTTTTCTACAAACTGTTGCTGAGATGTTTCTGCTTCACTACCTCCGGGCTGGTGACCTTCCCTTAGCTCTCGACAACAAGTGAGACACAGATCATAAGAACAACTTGGGTTTGGGCAGCTTCGGTGGTAATCAACAATGGATGTATTGCAATTGTCACTGAGAGAAGACAAAACAGGGTTTTAATGTGTTGTGATTGTGTATATAAACAGCTTACAGAGATATAACTCTGTGGATGTGCTCAGGATTATGACACAGAAAACAAGAGAGAGTAACATTGAAACATGTGTCAAAATCATTTCTATGATGCAGCTAGCAATTGCAAACAGCAAGGAAAACAACAGACACAACCACTAATCAATAAATTCTATAATAACTCACATAATACTTAGATATCTATTAACAACTCCACTTTCGTTCATGCCTAGCAAACTAGCACTGGTGTATTGATTGCTGGCCTGCCAATTTTATCAATTCAGGAGTTAACAAAGTTCTTGCTACAGTTTGAAAAACCAAAATAACAGACAAGTTGGTAATGCAAAGAACATCAAGATGCATACACATGCAGAAGAATTGAATTTATGAAACGAATGTTATACAAGTCTGCATAATAGGGGAAAAAAAAGTATGAGTAGGATTCAAATTAACTGGTGTAACTTTTATCCGATAAATATTAAATTCAGCATGCCTGTCAAGAACAAAGAGAACTCGTAATCCAGTGGTGCAATTTCAAAATATTAACCCAATAAATCTTTATTAAGTGATGTAACATTAACTATAACTTGATCCTGGCCCTATATGTGTGTGCACATAGAAGGTCATCAATCAATCCAAGTTAGAACACTCAAGCTCAGCCTGTCGGTGTGTATACAAGTTCCTTAGTACAAAATGAGCTCATCCCAAATTAAGCTTACATTCCTTTACCCAACTTCAGCACAATCCATTCAGTGAGAGCCAGGACACCACTCAATGAAAATTCATTGACATTGTATTAAAGAATTAGAACAACGTTCTTTTTTCAAACAAACCTCAAAATCTAAAGACCTTAAGACTATAAATCTAGAACTGCAGAAAACTGAGGTTGCCTCGTAGAAATATAACAAGATGTAAAGCACAAAAAAAGTTTCATTGTGATTGGGCCCAAGCCAAGCTATAGTGTGACCTAAGCTTGACCAGAAAATTTTTCACCATGCTCATATTAACCATCGTTCAAAAGAATTTAAGACAAGCAGGTCACACATGGATCTCCCCACCTAATTTCGTCCCACAAAGTTACAACATTCCACCAAACACAAACACAAGCAAACTCATGTGTACACATAGAACTTGACCACAATGAGAAGAAAGATTTCAGATATCAAATGTAGAATAGATAGGAGTAGCAGCAACTATAGGTTATAAATCTTCTCACATGCAAGATGAAACAAAATTTCCAAAACCTGTAAGTCCTAATGGCAATGGAGGTGGAGTAACAAGGATAATAAAATGACAACAACAGATAATTGGTAACAACAGATACTAAGAAAACTCAACATCTAAATTTTGTTTCAGTTTTAACTATCAAAAATCGTGATAATGTACCAGTACAAACGCTCTTTTTTGTCCAGTTTATATCTTGTTATATCGATTTCCTTCAATTGAACACCTGAGAAAACATTGAAATAATAATTTAGAGAGTAAAAAGGGAGTCAAAGCTCTGTTTGCCATTATGTAATATTAGTTTACCTCGTATATTGGATTCAATCTCTAGTTCAGATCTCTGCTCATTGTGAATATGCCTGAGAACTGGCAGAGTTTTATGTAGCAAGTAGTACAGCTGCCGCAATTTCACAGTGACATCAAGTTCCTTATGGCGAGGCTGTTAGAAGAAAAACAAGAACAATGATGCCAAAAGAACAAAACAAATATAACCCACAATTGAGATTATAATACAAACAACCGGAAAGAGAGGGTACACCTTCACAACCAAAACCTCCCTCAAGCAAGCTTTGCAATTGCAGTTGCCACAACAGAAAGGACACGCAATCGCAACTTCCTCTTTCGTCTTCCCAGGGTACCTATGTTATTGGGAAGTCAACACATATGATCATATCCCAGATAGAATTTTTTTTTTTTTTTTTTAAACATTTATCATTCTTCTTACCACTTCTCAAGGCACTCATAGCAGTATCGCTTCCTATTACAATTGGAACAGCAGACAACAACGCTCTTATCACTCCGCTGACATTGATGACACATCAAACTCTCTTTCTTTCTTTGGGAAGGCTTATCCTGCAACACAATTCATTTGTTGATCAAAAAAATAAACCAGGCCATAAAAAGTCACTGTTATGATTTCACTTGATACAGGAAATGCAAAGCAAATTGTTATAACGCGCAGATTGTTCCATCAACTTCTTCTTCCTCTCACTGGTGTCACTATGAGTCTGATTTCTCTTTTTCGTCTGATTCTGTACCTGTTGAGCCAAATGCTTGTCGCAGTAGGACTTTTCAGGCGACGCCTTTTCACCGCACCGCCACCGATTGGGTCCGGCGCTTCGCTTGCATCGTCGATCCTCCTCCCCCATCAGGATGTTGATTCAGGATATTTATTTATTTTTTCATCGTTGGAGTCAGAGAATATGGAAAATTATTAAGCATTGCTCAGACTCAGATAAATAGACTAATTGGTTAAAGGAATTAAGACCGATTCAAATAGACTCACTGACTCGTACTGGAGAGAGAGAGAGAGAGATACATATAAATTTTAAAAAAAAATATTTGTTCTGACGTCAACATGCATACATATGCATTACGTTTAACGGCCCCCATTTCATTTCTCACTCACCTACTTTGTTTGTTTATAAATTAAAATTAACTCATCTTTTTCTTTTTCCAACCGTAAAACTAATCGGGTTTAACTTAGACTTAGCTAAAGTCTTTGATCTTGAATAAAATATTTAAAATTCAATCTTTATCTACACTAAAAATTAATTTATCTTTAATTTAATTTATGTTTTTTTAATTTTGTCCCAAATGGTTTCAATTTAATCTTTGTTATTAGCACATATGAAATCAGAAACTCATTGAATAAATTTCTCCTTTTTAATTAATCAATTTCACAACTCCATTTTAAACAAAGAAAGTGATTATTAAAAGTTCAAAATTATTGCCCCATATAAGAATACTAAGTTATTGTGGGAAGAGTGAGATCCGATACATAATAGGGCCCGAGGGATGGAAGGGTCCATCCATACTTAGGTTTTAACCCAACCCATGGATGAGAATCCAAGGAGGAAGGACAAGGAGTCCAACTTTCTGAGGAGCCCGATGAGCAAGCCCACCTCAAGAACCATTGAGTTGGCCACTTGCACCAAAGGACAGGGATATCAAAGGAAGATAGTAAAGACGTGCAAGTAAAAAAGAAGTAAAATATCCAAGTAAAGTAGCCATCACTTCCGCATTCAATGTACTGTACCAACTCATCTGGCCACATTAATGAAGGAATAACCCTTGAACAGTAATCTCACAACACACTCTACCATCTCCAACAAAGCCCTAATGGGACAAGCATCCAAACTAAGGCCTTTGGATGTACAAGCGAAAGACTAAGATGAAATTTGATTGACTATATAAGAAAAGGAAATCCCTCCAAATGGGCGGACAAAAGAATTAGAAGACAACATAAAAACTGTATAGAACCATCCTGTATTGGAGACTTGAAACTTTTTATGAACATTTGCTCCTCAGTCAAATTTGAGGTAGTGTTATTTCCAAATTTAATTTCTCTTTTTATGATTTGTTCTGCTTTTTCTCCATTACCCTAGCAATTAGACCATAAAAGTGCATTAAAATTGACCTCGGAAACCCATACTCTAACAAATTAATTGCACTGGGCCTTTTAAACCTAACTCCACTATTTTAAGTGGGTTTATCCTTTTCTGGGCTCGTACTGTTTTTTTTTTTTTTTTTTTTTTGGGGGAAAACTGAAATTTTATTAATGAACGCCTATCAAATCGGCTTGTAAAACTGAAAGTAACTGTGGTGGGACATCTTCCATCCACACTACAAAATCTGGAATGCTTTTTGCATGTTTAGCCAGACAATGCGCTACTTGATTACTTTCTCTCCTAGTGTGAGAGTAAGATAATTCCTCAAAACTATTAGCTAAAGACTTGACATCATCTAACAACAAACCAAAAGGAGATAAACTGCTAGCATCCTCCCTTAACGCTTTTATCACTACTAACGAGTCACCCTCCAGGATAGCTCATTTAATGCCGATATCTGAAGCGAAAGAAAGAGCAGCAGCTACTGCCATGGTTTCTATCTCACACCCACTGTATGCCACTGGAATTTTCTTCGCACAGGACGCCAGAACCATGCCTCCCTCGTTCCTTATAACCACGCCAATCCCAGACTTATTTTCATTTGCAAACACTGCACCATCAAAGTTAATTTTTACTAACTCCACAGAGGGCGGTCTCTAACGTTTTTCTTCAGCTCTAACACCTTGTCTCACGACTTCAACTGGATCCACCTACTGTGCCCTGAACTCTTGCCACCAAGCTTTAGAGACCGATGCTACCTGATGAAGTGCTGTTACAGGTTGGTCTAGTCGCACCTTGTTCCTTTGGTTCCAAACAGACCAAGCTGTGACAGCAAACAACTCCACATTTTTGTCTTCTGCTATGAACCACGATAAAAGCTCCTTGAAGTCCATAAACCCAACTGAGTTTCTGAAATTCCACGGCTCCATATCACTCCAAACCACGTCCAGCTCTGAGCAAGCCCACAAAGCATGAAGTGGGTGTTCTTGAGCAACATGGCATCGATCACATAAGGGACTAACATTGATGGTTCGTCTTAGTAGAGCTGTTTTAGTGGGCATGGCATTGCAGCAAGCTCTCCATATTAGATTCTTCACTTTTGGAGGCACCTTCATTGACCATATCATTTTCCAAAGCTGCTTGTCATTATCTGTTGGGGCTTGTGGAATGGCTGAAAGTTCAGCTTCTTCTTTAAGATATTTATACCCCGATTTGCAGGTATAATCACCATTACTGGTGTAAGGCCAGTACAGCTTGTCCTCTACAGCAACCCGGCTTAAAGGAATTTTTTTTATACTCTTTGCAACCTCTGGAACAAACAAGCCATCCACCAACTCTGAAATCCACTCTCTTTTAATGGGGTCTATTAGAGAATCTACACTTGAATTTGCAAAATCCTCTATAGGACATTCAAGTAATGGTACTATACACTTCTTGGGTAGCCATTTACTCTGCTAGATCTTTATCTTCTGCCCATTCCCAACTCTCCACCTAGCTCCACTTAGAATTACATCCCTTCCTCTAAGAATACTTCTCCACGCATATGAGCCTAGTCTTGAGTCATGTGCCTCCAAAATAGAAGTGTTTGGGAAGTACCTAGCTTTGAAGACCTTATAAAAGAGAGATGTTTCATTTTGCAATAATCGCCATGCTTGCTTAGCTAGTAAAGAGTCATTGTACAAAGCAAGATCTCTAAAGCCCATTCCCCCCCACTGTTTTAGGCTTCGTCATCTCTTCCCATCTCACCCAATGGATCTTCCTCCAGTCACCCCTTTGTCCCCACCAAAATTTCTTCATTAGACTTTCGATTTCATTGCACAAACCAAGAGGAATTTTAAAACATCCCATTGTATGTGTGGGAATAGCTTGGATAATAGATTTCAGCAACACTTCTCTACCTGATTGAGAGAGTAATTTACCTTCCCAACCTTGTAATTTCCTCCATATTCTCTCCTTGATGTAATTGAAACTAGCTTTTTTCCCCTTTCCCACAGGAAGGGAGACCCAAATATTTCTCATATTGCATGATTTCCAGGACATCCAATGCTACTTTGATGCCATGCTTTACATTAACTGAGGTATGCTTGCTGAAAAACAGTGCTGTTTTGCTTCTATTCACTTTTTGTCCCGAGGCTCCTTCATACCTCTCTAAAATCTCCAATACTTTTCCGCACTCCTCCATTGTGGCCCTGCAAAAAAGAAGACTATCGTCTACAAAGAGCAAATGTGTTAGTTTTGGTCCCCTTCTGCAAAGAGAGTACCCATGTATTTCCCCTCTTCTTTCTGCATTTTTTATCAGACCATTTAAGCCCTTCGTACATAGAAGGAAAAGAAAGGGGGATAGAGGATCTCCCTGTCTAATCCCTCTTGTTGGATGAATCATACCACACGGCTCCCCATTCACCAAGATCGAGTATGTGACCATCCTTACACACACCATGACAAGGTTTATCCAATTCTCATTCAAACCCATTTTTCTCATAATTTCTTCAAGGAAATTCCATTTAGCTCGATCATAAGCCTTACTCATATCCAATTTTAGTGCCATATACCCATGTGAATCAAACTTATATCTTTGTAGACAATGTAAAGTCTCAAAAGCCACAAGAATGTTATCAGAAATAAGTCTATCTTTGGTAAAAGCCGACTGGTGTTCTGTAATTATGGATGGGATTAATTTTTTTAATCGATTGGCTAAAACCTTAGACAAGATTTTATACAGCACATTACAGAGACTAATTGGGCGGTATTGGTGAGCATGTTCAGGTGAGTTTGTTTTAGGAATGAGAGCTATAAATGTATGATTTAAGGGTGAAGGCAAGGTACTTGAATTTAGCCATGCTAGGATAGATGAGGTAACATTCTGCTTCACTGTACCCCAAAAGTGCTTATAAAACAGAGGGGGCATTCCATCTGGACCTGGCGCTTTGAGGGTGCCATTTGTTGTAGTGCCATAGCCACTTCACTCTCTTCAAACTCTCAGCTTAGGAAGGAGTTCATCTCCTCAATAATGACACTTGGAACACAATCTAGAACCACTTGGGAGCCTGTCAAATTTGTAGAAGAAAACAGGTCCTTATAATAATTTATCATCACCATTTTTATGTCCTCAGGAAGGTCTCTCCAAACCCCATCCTCATCTCTAACTCTTTCAATCAAATATTTTCGATGTCTCTTTGTAGCACAGCCATGAAAATACTTTGTATTTTTATCCCCATGCCTTGCCCAAAGCAGTCTGGACTTTTGAGCCCACATGATTTCTTCTCTCCCCAACAACTCCTCAATATCCTTCTTAATTTTTCTAAACTGATCATTAGTCCCGCTAGCCATAGCTGCAATCTCGGCTTTTAGGAGTAACTTCCTCAACTATTCTAGCTCCTTTCGAACATTCCCAAACACATTTTTATTCCACCAGCTTAGATCTTTCCCACACTTCTGTATTTTTTCTAGGACATTTCTTCGAACTCCAATTTCATCAGTATTCCTCCAAACTGCCTCTACTATTTTCCCATAACCCAGATTTGATAACCACATCTCCTCAAAACGAAATAGTTTCTTTCGGAGGTGATTCGAAACTTGAGAGCACAATCAACAATGGACAATGATCCGATGAATCGCACCTCAAGTGATGAACTTTCAAACCTGGGAATTTCAAGAACCAAGTATTGGTGACCAAGCCTCTATCAAGTCTTTCCCAAATTGAAACTCCATTTTCGTAGTGCCTATTCCACATGAATTTAGGACCCACAAACCTTAAATCCATAAATCCACAATCGTCTATAACATCCCTAAATAGTTGCATCTGATTATGAGACCGAACTGCTCCTCCCACCTTTTCATCCTGTTTGATTATTTCATTGAAATCCCCACAACACAACCACGGGGAATCAAAATGTGATTTTAAATTCCATACTGTATCCCAAGCTTCTGACCTTCTTGCTATCTTGGGTTCACCATAGAAACCTGTCAATCTCCATTCCGACTCCATATTTTTATCAATAATGGCATCAATGTAATTTTTGCTACTTCCCTCAACCTTGAGATTGATTGAAGACTTCCAAAAGAGTACCAAACCTCCACTTTTGCCCACCTTTGGAACCACCCATCGATGGTCAAAATCAATACTTCTCTGAATAACCTCTAGCCTTGCTTCATCCGTAAGTGTCTCGGCTAAGAATACCACAGAGGGATCTTTTGCCCGTACTATTTTAACAAGCTCTCTCTCTGTATGCAGGTTCCCAAGCCTACGATAGTTCCATGCTAAACAACTCATTGTTGCTGGCGGGGCTAAATTTCAGCCTCCACCAATCTAAAAAGTCTTGTATCATCATTTTGAGAAGCCCGCTCGCGCTTTGAAGGCAACCTCAAATGATCCCCCGATTCTACTATGTTTCTTTTCTTCCCTGTAACTTTTTCAGATTGCACCCCAACTCTTCCATGGCTGCTCCTGTTAATACGTGTCCATTGAGGGAGGATACATTTGTTTTGTGTTGAGTTTGAAACCCTAGAAGATTGTTGTTTTTGCTTCTCACGTGCAAGGTAAGTGTGTTTCAGTTCTGCTTCCTTAAAATTCTCACATGCCCTTGTGTTTTTTTTGTCCAAGTCAGCCAAACCGAACTTCCCAAATCTGATTAACTCCTCTTCAGTCTCCCCTTTTTCCGTTTCAGACACGTTATGACTCCTTAAACCCTCTTCAATTTCGGTATTGATTGGAGATATTACTCCCTCACGTGCCAGGTAAGTGTGTTTCAATTCTGCTTCGTTAAAATTCTCTCATTTTTCTGTTTCAGACTTGTTATGACTCCTTAAACCCTCTTCAATTTCGGAATTGATAGGAGAAGTTACTCCCTCATTATTTGTAGAAACCGACGGATTAATAGGGATAGAATCTTTTGCAGATAAGGAAATATCACCCTCTTTTACGCAGCGCATTGATGGCACAGTAACGAAGCCTTCGTAACGCTCTTCTTCTTCATGTCTCTACTCCGTCTCGGTTGAAGTCACTGACTCCTAGGTTTTCCTTGATCACCGTCGGCCTGAGGTTGCCCAGTTATGCTCGGGTTTGAGCTTGACTTCCTTCTCGTGGCATAAAAACCAGGGACTTTGATTACCGTTTTCCTTGAGGCTTCAAATGGAGGTGCGCGAATGTCTGAATTGAATTCTCTCTGATCCATTCTCAATGTCCCTTCACTTTCTATCCATAATTCACATTCCCTATCATCATGTGTAAGACGGCCACACCAGTAACAAATGTTTGGTAATCTTTTGTATTTGAAAGATACCCATACCTCTTTATTTCCATTCAGTGAAATAAGGCGACCTCAGCACAAAGGCAGACTTAAATCAATGGACACTTGGACCCTCATAAAGCTTCCTCCATCATACACCTTATTTCCGGATGGCTGCAACACCTCTCCCACAACCCCACAGATTTTCCCAGCTGCTTCAAAGCTCATGAATCGGGTTGGGAGTCCATGTACCTGCACCCAAAGAGTAGTCTTATTGAAAGTAATATCTTGTAACGACAAATCATTCTCATGGCGTTGCATGACTACAAGATGTTTGTTGAAACTCCACGATTCGCTACTTAGAATTCTGTCAACATCCTCCTTATTCTCAAAAGTGAAGAGAATTTTGTGATCACCGAAAGCCTGAATTTTGAATCCATTTCGAGCTCCCCAAAGTGGTGTAAAAGTCCTAGCTATCGCCTCAATATTGAGAGCTCTTCGTGTAAGAAACTTTGCTACTATAGAGAATTCCTTTACACTCTCTTCATTGGTCAAACAACAACCAGGCCCTTCTCTCTCGGAAAGTGTTAGTTTATTCCAAGATTGTGCTAAGTCATCCATGTTTGTGACCAACCTCGTGTTTCCCCAATCCCTTGAAAGAGAACCCAACAAGCCCTGGAGTAACCTTGTTACTCCAAGGAACAGACAACACCTTCACAGAAGGGACGACCAAGCCCTTGTGTTTCCTTTTCTTCTCTACTTCACTAACGCAAAAAATAAATATGAACAAGTATTTAGAGCATTCACATTAGTTTGTGCAAAAAATTTCATCTATTTTAACATAAGAATCTACTTTTATTATTTTACATACTTTCTTCTCAAAATACCATACATCAAATTGTCTATCTTACTCTACATTACATTAAAATATCATTTTTTCTTTATTTTTTTTACAATTATTTCTTGTTTTTCAATCACAATAACCAATATCAGCTTTCTTCTTTAAGCCTTAGAATACGTAAAGAAATAATAAAAAACTATATGCAAAGTTAACAATGTTAGTATATATTTACACAATTCACACCGGCTCTTCTACAATTTTTTGTCTATTTTACAAAAAAACATACTTTTTTTTACACGATCACTTTTACTAAGTACCCACATCAATTTATTTATTCTAAACATTTATTTTAATAAAATATTCATTCTACAACAAAGATTGAGATTTTTAAAAAATCAAAGGAGAAGAGGAATCTTGTGTGAAAGAGAAAATATTAAACAAATGAAGGAGAAGAGGTGGTGTCTAGTACGCAAAGAGAGAAGAAGAAAGAGAGCAAGAGATAAGACTATGGCAAGAAGAGAAAGAAGAAAAAAATTAATAAAATAATTGATACAAACCTACGGTAACCATGTACATTATGTAGCTCTTTTTGTATATTTGCACAATTATAGACAAGCTGATATGGGTGCTTTTCATGCTATATTGTTATGTAAATTCCATCACTTTTTTTGTATTTTAGGAAGATTGATGCAATTGCTCTATAGTAATTTTGCAAATTTACATATTTTTTGCTTGACTAATGTAGGTGATTTTGGGAGTTAAATATGTAGAATTGATACATTTTTCTATTTTGTATTGTTTGATGCAAATGATCTTATAACGGAAAAAATAAAAACAAACCTTTAAAGGCTAGCATACATAATTGGAATAGGATTTTTGGTATCCATTTTCAATACTTCCAAAAATAATCCTATGACCTAATTGAAAGTTATTTAACAATAAGATAAGCTAAGAACAAAAAGAAAATTTTGGAAATTTAAAATTGACCGTCAAGTTATATCCTCACTAACAATCCTTGCAGACTCACACAAAAAAGTTTTAAAAACTAAAAGTAAAAAAAAATTCAAATCCAACAAGTCACAAATTATTATTATTGCTGTTGTGGGAACCAGGAATGAGGCTGTTGGGCCTTAACTCACTTGGGCTCACAATTTATTTGTAGTGGGCTTGAGAATTTTCTACTTTAGGTCGTTCTCGGCAGAGAGACTCAAAGCAACACTCAGTTTCTTCTTCTCACTTGACTGTTTTCTCTCTATTTTTCTGAACCCCTTCTTCCTCCCAAACTTCTGCTATTTATAGCTAAGGTTAGTGGTGAGATTACAATTTCAGCCTCTGTTAGTGCTATTGAAGGTCCAGTATTATCTGATTTAAGTGGATTTTTAGGTGAGAGTGGGGTGCAACAATTATGGCCTTGGAACTTGGTTCCAGCTTAGTTGATAGTGCTCGGTAATGCAGTTTACCGAACATATCATGATTTAGCCGGACACGGTTAATACGCTTGTTCGGGAAAGTTTGTGCCGAGCACATATCAGAATTCAAGGCCCAAAATTAGTTTTTACGCTAAGGCAGATCCAAGAAGGGCTTAGGGCAATGGGGCTGTTCCCGTTGGGCCTGGGCCCAAGGGCCTATATAGGTCTTGGGATCTCGATGCCGTACATTAGCCCCCCCTTGATTCATACCCAGTTGCAGGGAAGAATCAAGGAGCTGGCCGAGCCTTTTGACCTCGGAGATTTTTATGGCCTGGGAATCGTGGTTATGGTTCCTCATTAATGCTCATCTCAAAAGACGCGCCGTTTCGCGGCGCCAGGTACAATTGTCATTATTGCCTGACGCTTCGTGAACCGGAGCGGCGCGCGTACTGATTACGTTTAGCATCCGCAGGGTCGTTCGTAAATCGTGCCCATTTACTGCTTGATTAAACGCTTCTTTGCCCCCCCCCCCTTTCTGACTCTATAAATAGTTCCCCATAGAACATTCTCTCATTTTTCCTCCACCTCTGATATTTTGTGCTTACTCTCTGCCGACCAACTCTCTGTGTGCTTACTCTCCTGCCCAGTGTTCTCTTCCTCCTCCAAAGTAAGTTTTTCTTCCTTTTTCTATTCCTTCAGCTTATTTCTTCAAGTTCCCTTTCATAGCATTAGGTGTTATAGATGGGTTACTCTTATCTTCTAGAGTCCCCAGATGCCTTGGCCACCTTTAGGAGCACATTTAGTATTCCTGACGATGTGGATGTGGCTTACTGCCACGAGAGTGATATTGCTCTCCACTGAGGATTTGGTACAACCTTTTTTCCTCTGATAGCAATCTTAGAAGGCGGGGTTAGGTTCCCCGTGGATCCCCTTTTGACCGATACACTTAGGTACTACGGGCTGTGTCCCGACCAGCTTCCCCCCAACTTTTACCGGGTAGTTAGCTGCGTTAGTAGGTTGAACCATACCTTCAATTTACAGTTAAATTACCATGACATTAACCATATGTATAGCCTCTGTGGGAACAAAGCTACCAACTATTATCTAAAGACACGAGATAATCGGGTACGGCTGATATCATGCCTGCCTGATTCGAACAGGAACTCCGCCAGGGAGTTCGTTTGGGTGTGCGGCAATTGGTTTGCCGAGGACGTCCCTTGCCCCCTTTCACAGCGTGAAGTGGGTTTGTACCAATCCCTCGATCTAATTGTTTTCCTCCGCTTTTCCTTTTCTTTTAATGAAATAAATCTTTATAATCAGATACTGATATGACACCTGTTCTTTTGCAGACGGCAAAGTGTTTGTTCCGGACATTAGAACCGTCCACGCCAAGGATTTGAACTTCATCCTCCGTTCCGAGATATACGTGCATTGGGACGGACAACTCCGAGCTTCGCACCTGATCCTCAGGATAGAGCCAGTTTACTCCACCTGGCAGAATTTTAAGCAGGCACTTCTAGTTGACAATCCCCTGCTGTCGTACATAAACATCCGGTACGCGAATTTCCTGCCGTCGAAGCTTACAACCGGGGAGGCGAGAGATTTTGGACGGCGCTTCACCTGCTCGGTCGAGCTAGCCCCATTGCGAGACGAGTCCACGGAATGGGTGTCTCGGCGCTTTAGGGAGTTAGCCCACGAAGCTATCCAACAAGAGGGCCTTGTTCAAGAGCAGCCGCAGCCCGAGAATCCCCCGGCCGAGACTCAGCAATCAGTGGTTGAAGCAGCTGCCTTGTCGGTTGAAGCTATCCATCCCGGCAGAAGGATGGTGTCAAGGAAGGTCATGACCATTGACCGTTTCGTGCCCGATGCACAGCAACCCAACCAGCCCCCACCTTCTCAGGGCCGGGGCCAAGGGCCTCAGCCTCCACCCTCTTCTCAGGCTGGATGGGCCCGTAAGAAACAGAAGGTAATCGACCAACCTTCCACGGGCCCGGGGGATGCCGCCGTCCAGACTCCTCCCCAGCCAACAATGGGAATCGTTATCCGTGAGCCGCCAACCCAGGCTGGTACGGAGGTTGCGTCCTCCTCCCAAGTGGCTCCAATGTGGAAGCCCAAGTTCTTATTGGACGGCAAGTCGCTGCCTTCAACCGCCTGTGTTCGGATGTGGGAGAAAGGCGAGGGTGGCTGTATTGCCCAAACTTTGGCCGAAGGTCTTCTTCTTCCCGAGGACATGCACGCCTTCGAGGAGGGATCTGAGGAGTCTGTGGGGCGCCGGTTAGAGTGGCACGCCATTGCAGTAATTACTTAGTTTATTCGTTTCTTCCCATAAATTCACTTCTGCTTCTTTATTAACTTTTGTGCTTGCTAGGCTGCCCAACTGGCTCACATAGTAGCTAGCCGGACACGGGATCTCGCCGAGGAAGTCGAGCGCGAAAAGGGAGCGTAGGAGTCAGCGGCCAAAACGGCGAAGGAAAAGCTCAAGGTAGCTGAGTCCGCCGAGAAGAAGGCTATTGCAGTGGAGAAGAACAGGACATTGGCCGAAAAGAGGTGTGCGGAGCTCTTGGCCAAGCAGAATGAGACGGAGGTCAAGCTAGTTGAAGCCATCAGCCTCAATACTGCCAACGCCGAGGAGTTAGCCGACCTTAGGGCAGTCCTGGCGGCCGCGGAGCAAAAGTGGTATAACAAAGGCTTCGCTGATGCCGAGAAGTCTGCAGAGCCGGTAGTGGCTCAGGCTCGGAACCTGGGTTTTAAGGCCGGGTGGTTTGCCGCTCTCCAAGCACTGGGTGTTCCCGAGGATTCACACCTGAGAGACCCCGGCCAAATTCCCTTTCCGAGCCCTGTTGCTGCCGTCTAGGATACCCCGGCTGCTATTGATGAAAATGAAACGACAAGCATGAGGGAGCTGGTTGAACAAATTGACGCTCATGCCGAGCCAGAGGACATGGAAGCCACCAGCATCCCGACTGTGCATGAGCTTCTCGGTGAAGACTCGCGTTTCCCTCTGACCGACCAGTCAGAAGCGACGAACCCGGCCCGACCCTCCAGCTGATTTTCTTTTTGCAGTCCTTTTAAGCTTTTCCTTATTTTTATCGCATTTTCAAATTATTGGTTTATTTGCCTATATCACCGGGATGTGGTGAACGAACAATTACCTTTATTTGTTTGATTGGTAAACTGCATTCCTTTTCGGACTTTTGTTTTAATCTGTTGAATGAATTTCTATCTATCTGTATGTTTTGCTTGGATCATGCCAGTGTTTTGGCCATTTAATGGAATGATACCCCCAAAACCTATTGCGCGATGCTTTGGAGAATCCGAGAGTGCCAATGGATTTAGCGTTTGTAAAGGGTTAGGGTTCCCGTATGTTCGGTGATTGTGATTCCATCGAGGGTGATGTTCTTGTTTTTTTATCTTTTTATTCCTTGATGGTGATAAGGCTTTCACCTGCTCGGCGAATTTAGATTAACCGAGAATCAGGTTTCTGCCCTTGGTGCTTTTAGTGATAAAGTTTCAACCTGCCCAGCGATTTTAGTCAAGCCGAGGGCCAGGTCCCTGTCCTTAGAGAGATTAGTTATAAAGTTTCCACCTGATCGGCAATTTTAATCGAGCCGAGGATCAGGTTTCTGTCCTTAGAGATTTTAGTTATAAGGTTTCCACCTGATTGGCGATTTTGATCGAGCCGAGGACCAGGTTTCTGTCCTTAGAGATATTAGTTATAAGGTTTCCACCTAATCGGCGATTTTAATCGAGCCGAGGACCAGGTTTCTGTCCTTAGAGATATTAGTTATAAGGTTTCCACCTGATCGGCGATTTTGATCGAGCCGAGGACCAGGTTTCTGTCCTTAGAGATATTAGTTGTAAGGTTTCCACCTGATCGGCGATTTTGATCGAGCCGAGGACTAGGTTTCTGTCCTTAGAAATATTAGTTATAAGGTTTCTACCTGATCGGCGATTCTGATCGAGCCGAGGACCAGGTTTCTGTCCTTAGAGATTTTATTTGCAATTCTCTTGGTGTGCAGTTACGGAACCAAAAACAGCATACACAAATAACTTCATCATAATCTTGATTTTAGCAAAATACAAGTTCTGGCTTACACGGATGGTCATGCGTAGAATTTCTTTAAGTTGTTGGCGTTCCACGGCCGGGGAAACGGCCTCTCGTCGAGGTCTTCCAAGTAGTAGGCCCCTGCACCAGCGATGGCTGTAACTCTGTACGGTCCCTCCCAGGTTTAAGAAAACTTCCCTGCAGTTATGTCTCGCATGTTTCCCACGACTTTTCTTAGCACCAGTTCTCCGGTACTGAATTCCCTCCCCCTTTACATTTCGGTTGTATCTTTGGGCTAGTTTCTGCTGATACTCGGTGAGTCGTATGGTCGCGGCCTCCCTGCATTCTTCTAGCCAGTCCAAATGCTCCATCATTAGGTCGGCGTTCTGGACGGGGTCAAACCCTGCGACCTGTGCGTTGCATAAGCTCACCTCGGTTGGTATCACAGCTTCTGCTCCGTACGTCAAAGAGAACGGGGTCTCCCCCGTGGATCTTCTAGGGGTCGTGCGGTAAGCCCATAATACACTGGGTAGCTCTTCTGCCCATCTTCCTTTCGCCCCGTCCAACCTTCTCTTGAGCCCGTTCAAAATAGTCTTGTTCACTGCCTCAGCTTGGCCGTTGCTTTGAGGGTAGGCCGGGGTTGAATACTTGTTCTTGATGCCGAGTTCCCTACAAAAGGTCCGAAAAGCTTTGCTATCGAACTGTAGCCCATTGTCTGTTACTAGCGAATTTGGCACCCCAAACCTTGTGACTATGTTTTTCCATACAAACCTTTTCACGTCAGTATCTCGGATATTGGCCAAGGCCTCGGCTTTCGCCCATTTTTTGAAGTAATCTACAACCACCAATACAAAACGGCGGTTCCCTATTACTCGGGGGAATGGTCCGAGGATGTCTAGCCCCCATTGTGCGAACGGCCACAGGCTACTGACGGGATTTAGACGACCTGCAAGCTGATGGATCAAAGGGGCGTGCTTTTGACACTGTTCACAGCTCCGAACATATTCAGCGGCATCCTTCTGCATCTGTGGCCACCAGAACCCCTGGGTCATCACTCTGTGTGCCAAAGATCGTCCCCCAACATGGCCGTCACACACTCCCTCATGTAGCTCGGTCAGAAGCTCTCTGACTTTTTCGGGATGTAAGCATAAAAGGTAAGGGCCTGCAAAGGACCTTCGGTACAATTTGTGGTCCGAAGATAGCCAGTACCGGGGGGCCACCCGACGAATCTTATTGGCCTCGTCTTCATCCTTCGGGACTTTATCCTCGACAAGGAAATCTATGATCGGATTCATCCAACACGGACTGGCCACTGCTACCTTTGCAACCTCTACTCTGGCTTGGTCGGGAATACTCTTCACACTGATACTTGGCTCCTTTATAAGTTCTATTGTGACTAGCCGTGGCGTGTCCTTGGTAGTCGATGAGGCTAACATGGCAAGTGAGTCTGCGTGTTTGTTTTGTGATCGAGCTACTTAGGACACCTTTACTGTTCCGAATTGACCGATAATCTGCTTGGCCGCACTTAGGTAAGCTTTCATTCGAGAGTCCCGAGTCTCGAAGTCTCCTGTGATCTGATAAACAACCAGCCAAGAGTCCAAGTAAATCTCAACATCTTTTGCGCCTAGATGCAATATGGCCCTCAAACCGGCCAGTAGGGCCTCATACTCGGCTTCATTGTTTGAGGCTTTGAATCCCAATCTAAAGGAGTGTTCCAATCGTATGCCTTCAGGGGTGATTATGACAATACCAGCCCCGGCACTCATAGCATTTGAAGCGCCGTCCACAAATACCCTCCACGGGCGAATTTCTGCACTACAGATTACCTTGCCGTCGTTCTTGGGTGTGAATTCTGTGATGAAATCTGCGAGAACCTGTCCCTTCATCGAGCTTCTAGGTCGGTATCTTATGTCAAACGATCCCAACTGAGTCCCCCATTTGGCAATCCGGCCTGTGAAGTCTGATCTCTTTAATAGTGACTGTAATGGATACTCGGTGAGGACGAACACCGTGTGAGCCTGGAAGTAATGTGGCAACTTCCTAGTGGCGTGCACCAGGGCTAAAACTAACTTCTCCAAGGGCAGGTACCTCGTCTCGGCATCTACCAAGGTTTTGCTTATGTAATACACTGGCATTTGTACTCCTTGGTCCCTTAGTAACACAGCACTTACGGCATGGTCAGTGACTGAAAGGTACATAAACAAATCCTCCCCAGGCTCCGGGGCCGTCAACCTTGGCGCGTTTGCCAAGTATTCCTTCAGTTCTCGAAAAGCCTCATCACATCCCTCGTCCCAACGAAACCCCTTCCACTTCTTCAGAAGTTGATAAAACAACCGGCAGTGATCGGCAAACTTAGAGATGAATTGGTTTAGGGCGGCTAACATTCCAGTGAGCACTTGCACCTCCTTGGGATTGCTTGGTGGTTTGAGGCGGTTCACGGCCTCTATTTGGTCGGGGTTAGCCTCTATTCCCCGAGTAGAGATCAGATAACCCAGGAACTTGCCAGCACCCACTCCGAAAGTGCACTTCTTGGCATTCAGGCGCAATTTATGCCGCCGTAGTATCTCAAATACTCCCCGGAGGTCTTCCGTATGCTGTGACTCTTTTCTGCTTTTTACCACCATGTCGTCAATATATACTTCAACCATGCATCCAATTTTTTCTCGGAACATTCTCGTCATCATTTGCTGGTACGTGGCTTCGGCGTTCTTCAATCCAAACGGCATGACCTCGTAGTGATAGTTTGCATTCGGGGATATAAATGCTGTCTTTTCTCGAAGGCATCCAGGAAGCTCATCCTCGGGTGCCCATACGTGGCATCTACTAGTTGATCAATCTTGGGCATTGGGAATAGGTTCTTGGGACACACCCTGTTCAAGTCTGTGAAGTCCACACAAACTCTCCATTTACCGTTCTTCTTCACTACCACAGTGTTTGCTAGCCATCTCGGGAAGAATATTTCTTTTATGACTCCGGCCTCCTTCAGCCGCTGGACCTCCAGGTTTACTGCGTCGACATGTTCCTTTGATGCTCTTCTCGGTTTCTGCTTCTTCGGGGGAAATGATGGGTCCACATTGAGTTTGTGGACAATGAACTCGAGATCTACGCCGGGCACTTCATAGGAGTTCCACGCAAAAACATCTACGTTTTGCAAAAGGAACAACATCTCTACCCTTTCCCGGTCATTCATGCTTGTACCTATTTGGAAATACCTGTCAGTATCTGGAAGAATTCTAACCTTTAATACCTCCTCGGCCACGTCCGTCCCCATTTCCCCTCGGGGCTTCTATAATTGCTATGAAGTTTCTTTCTCAGCTTGTCCGAGCTGCTCATTTTTCCATCTGACCACGGCGACAAGACACTGCCTCGCCACTTGTTGGTTCCCCCTCACCTCGGCAACTCCAAACTCAGTGGGAAATTTAACTTTCACGTGGAGGGTAGACGGAACAGCCTTCATGGCGTGAATCCACGGCCTCCCCAGGATTGCGGTATACGGTGAGAATGATCGAACTACTATGAAGGTAGCTATAACTCCCTTGCCCTCCATGTCCACCGGGAGAGAGATTTGTCCCTCGGGAATTACGACTCTCCCGTCAAATGAGACCAGCGGCGTGTCATACTTCGCCAAATCCTGGGTCTTCAATCCGAGCCCTTCGAAAAGGTCCGGGTACATGACGTCAGCCCCGCTCCCTTGGTCGATCATTACCCTCTTCACCAGGAACCCGCCTATCCTGGCCGTCACCACCAAAGCATCGTCATGAGGTTGGACCGTTCCTTCCAAATCGTCTTCTCCGAATGAGATGGTCAGCCGTTCAACCTTCTTCTTCTTCCCGGCTGAATCTCCTCCCGTGTAAGCAACTGTTAATACCCTTTTTGCTGCTGTCGTTCCTCTTGGTGCAGTATGGATGACTTCGATTACCCCCAGTGGAGGCGGGAGGGGGTTCCTTTTCTGTTGGACGTCCTGGCCGGTTTCTCGGTCAGTGGAGTCTACCACAAACTCTTTCAGGTACCCTGCCTTTACTAACTGCCCGAGATGATCTTTTAATACCCGACACTACTCGATGGTGTGTCCTTTGTCTCTGTGATAGGTGCAGTATAGGTTTTGGTTCCTCCGAGACGGGTCGCCCCCCATTTTGTTTGGCCACCTGAAGAATGACTCGTTCTTGATCCGCTCCAAGATTTTGTGCATGGGTTCTTTAAACGCCACATTAACCCCTTTCGATTTGCACCTCTGGTTCCTGCATTCTGAAGTCTTTTTTGGGTCTTGCCGACACAACGCCTTGCCGAGATCTCTTAGTTACCGGAGCTTTCCCCCTGCTCTGCAACCGGTCGTCCTACAGGCGTTTGTACTCCTCTATGCATCTCATTAGTTACCTCATATCCTCGGGGGGTCTTTTCGTCAACGATTCCCGTAATTCAGAGTTTTCGGGGAGCCCCATCCTAAAGGTACTTGCCGCAATTTTTTCATTCCTTCCACCAATCTCGTTGTAGAGTTCCCAGTATCGGCTGGCATAACTCCGAAGGGTTTCTCCGACCCTCATCTTCATGGAAAGTAGCGCGTCAACTGGCTACTGCACTCGGCTGCATGTCACGAATCTACTGCCGAACTCTTGAATCAGCTCGGCGAAACTATGTATGGAGCCTTTCCGTAACCCATTGAACCATCTTAGGGCCATTGAGCCGAGACTAGAAGGGAATACCTTACACATCAATGCATCATTGTGTGCATGCAAAGACATCATGTGGATGTAATGACTGACATGCTCCACGGGGTCCGTCTTCCCCTCGTAGGAATTGAATGGCGGTCGCGTGAATCTGCTCGGTATTGAGGCCCGTTCAATCTCATCGGAGAACGGTGACCGGGCAGCCATCCGTAAGGCTCGACTCATGGTGTCCATGGCAGCATTGTGGTGTTGCTGTTCCTCCGGTGATTCTGACCCTCGGTCACTGTATTTATGTGACCGTGAACGGTCCCGCTGATGACGTGTCTCTTGGGAGTGCCGGTGTGACTCTTGAGAGCGTGATCGGACTCGAAATCGTTGCGTACCAGATCGGCTGGAACCCTCCTCGCCCCGATTTCTCCTTTGCTGGGGGTTGCGATTCCTTTCTTGGCGCCGACCCCTTGCTTCCAGCTCTAAATCCATTACCAATCTGCGCAACCGCTCCAGTTCTCGGTCTCTGTCATCTTACTGCCGATGCGCCGAGACGCCTGAAACCGTTCGATGTGTTTGGGCCGACCCTTCTCCTAATCCGGACCTTTCCTCTCCTCTGGGGTACTCCTTATCCTCCCGTTGTTTCTGCCTTCTCTCCCTCCACGTCGGTCCCTGAGAAGATCCTATGGAACTGCTCGGCGTACACCCTCCTGAACGCTCCTCGGACATTCCCCTCGTTTGAGTCTCAGTCGAACCACAGCTTTATAGGAGAGCCCTACAGTGGGCGCCAATTGTGGGAACCAGGAATGAGGCTGTTGGGCCTTAACTCACTTGGGCTCACAATTTATTTGTAGTGGGCTTGAAGATTTCCTACTCTGGGTCGTTCTCGGCAGAGAGACTCAAAACAACACTCAGTTTCTTCTTCTCACTTGACTGTTTTCTCTCTATTTTTCTGAACCCCTTCTTCCTCCCAAACTTCTGCTATTTATAGCCTAGGTTAGTGGTGAGATTACGATTTCAGCCTCTGTTAGTGCAATTGAAGGTCCAGTATTATCTGATTTAAGTGGATTTTTAGGTGAGAGTGGGGTGCAACAATTATGGCCTTGGAACTTGGTTCCAGCTTAGTTGATAGTGCTCGGTAATGCAGTTTACCGAGCATATCATGATTTAGCCGGACACGGTTAATACGCTTGTTCGGGAAAGCTTGTGCTGAACACATATCAAAATTCAAGGCCCAAAATTAGTTTCTACGCTAAGGGAGATCCAGGAAGGGCTTAGGGCAATGGGGCTATTCCTGTTGGGCCTGGGCCCAAGGGCCTATATGGGTCTTGGGATCTCGGTGCAGTACAGTTGTTGTTACAGGCTCGTTGCACATGATCATGAACTCTTTTCTTTCTTTCCTTTTTTTTTTTTTTGTTATCAAAATTTTTCATCTTACTCAAGATTTTTGCATTTGTCTAATGATATTATATCATTAGTAGTAGCGTAGTGTACCATGTGTTCAATTTAGACAAGAAAGAGTGACTCAATTTTGTCCATTTATCATTGTCAGTGACTCATTACAGTGGGACTCTCAATTTGTGAAGCTTCCATGCTTGTGCAGTGCTCTATCTATGCCCCTAAGACTAGTTGACCCATAAGTTTTTAACACTTTCCAAGTATTTTTTTTTTTTGTTTTAATTTTTTATTTTATTTCTCTTTTCATTGCTTTCTTTTTTTAAATTCCTTATAATATATTATTTATTATTATAATAATCAATATATTATAAACAATAGATACACATGTATTTAATTGTTGTTTATCATTTTTTTTAATGTATTGACATTTGAATGATTGTTTAATTTTAATAAAGTATACTTTTGTTTATACATATTTGGTTATGAAGTATTGTACTGCGAGAATGCCACTCCCAGTTCCCACATCTAGCAGTCTTTTCCACAAAATTCACCAAATTAATTCTAATTATGGGTCTGTTTGGATAGAACTTATTTTGCTGAAACTAAAAACTGAAAACTGAAAACATTGTAACAAAATAATTTTTAAATGTGTAAATAGTGTCGTGGGACCCACTTTTAATAAAAAAGTTGTTAAAAAGTGATATTTGTGGGTCCGTGAACAGTACATCTGTGCATTGTTCACGGTTGAAAAGTCAACCTTTGCGGCTGAAAGCAAAAAAAAAAAAAAAAAAAAAAAAAAAAAAAAAAAAAAAAAAAAACTGAAACGCGCATTTTTGCAAACGGGACGCCGCAAACGCGAATCCAAACTGCACCTATATCTCAAATACACGCACAACAATCAAAACAAGTAACACTTTCAATAAATAAGTAAAAAATAAAAGCACTATTCAGACATTCTATCCCAAAGACTAATTCACAGTGAATAACTAGAACTAATCATAAGAACCCAGATTTCTAAATTCCTTGTCTTGATTGCCAAACAGACACACACATTATTTAGTTTGTGCTTTTGCTTTATGTATAGTTTGAATTACATTCAATGTTGATTTAGAATGGGTTAAAACACTACTAAAGGCATCAATTACACCTAAGTTCCTTAAAAAGGAAGGAAAAAAATTCATTATATTTGGCAAAAGAAAAGCATTAACCCTCAACTTTCATAGAAAGTAGAAAACAGAAAACAGGGGAAAAAAAAAAAGAACAAAAACAATAGCCTTCTTCTTCTAATTTGTTTCCCAAATAAAATAAATAAATAAATAAATAACCTCAACCCCACCATACCAATACTTGCTCAAACCAAGCTCAACACATCAATAAGTAAAAAAGCTTCAATCTTTTATTCTGGGTCTAGAACAAAAGTCCCCCAGAAACCAAACAGACCAAAATAAAAGAAAAACAGAAACACATAGAGAGTGGTGGACAAAGATAACTTACCTTTCCTTTGAAGTGATGCTTGTTTTGGAAGACGGAGTTGTAGTAAGCGTCCATGTGGACACGATCAGAGAGCATCTCCTTTTGGTGGTAGAGAAAAGTGTATTGAGAATAAAACATGTCCCTAGAAATTTTTTTTGTTCATACTCTGGTCCCCCTAAGTTCAAATCTTAGTTCCGTTTATACTCTAGAGTATTGAGGATTCCCGTTGAGGGTTAACTCTTATCGCATTAAATGCCAATTGGGTTGTTGTGCGCAATTTTACACATAATTATTTTATTTATATATAATTTTTAATTGAGTTTGAATTCGATTTTATATTTAAACTATCCATTAAAACCTTGCCATTATTAAAATTAAAATTTTTAAAAGAAAACACTAGCATAATTAGACATTAATAACTAACATAGTAATTATTAAATTCATATTTAGAGGAAAAAAAAAAAAACTACATTTTGTTTAACTTTCTCATACACCCTGTGTGACATATAAATAGACAAGGTCATCCAACATAATTATTCAGAGATACATATGGTCGGCCAAACGTGTTCTAGCAATGGCCATCAAGGGCTCGACCCTGGGCATAGTCATCCCATACACCTCACTAGTATCTATATCTTCGGGCTTCAACCCTTCTGACGGGATCCAATCAAAGCAGTGGAATAATCGAGCCAAAGCCATCAAAACCAAAGTCACCCCAAGCGGCGCGCCGGGGCACTTTCTTTTCCCAGCACTGAATGGGAGTATTTTGAAATCGATACCGTGGCTAATCTCGACTCGACTCCCATCACTTAGCCAATGCCTTTCGGGTCGAAAATCATTCACATTGTCCCAAATCTTGGTGTTTCGACCCAACCCATGCGTGTTGATGAAGACGCGTGTCTTGGCTGGGATGTAATAGCCATTTATGGTTGTGGCACACACTGATTCATGTGGGATCAGAAAGGGCCCAGCTGGGTGCATGCGAAATGTTTCACGAACGACGCAACGTAAGTAGTTTAGATGGGGTAGATCTGATTCGGAGACCATTCGATTGGGACCCACAACGGAATCGAGCTCTTCTTGGATCTTTCTAAGGACACGTGGGTGCTTGATCACCTCGGTCATTGCCCATTCACTGGTCACAGCTGAAGTGTCTGTGGCCGCAGCTATCATGTCCTATGTACAATGCCAAGCATTTGGTTAGTGTTTAATATGAGAACCTTATATTTTTGACACACTTACCAATAATTGTGTTGGAATCTAGATTGCTAATTGGGAAACATCAACAACTTTCATACTCCTTTTAAAATATGGATGCTTGGCATGTATATTTTACATGTGTATTAACAGAGGGTGAACAATCTTGGGGTGAAATAATAATTTTGTAATTTGGACTAAGAATAAATTTCCGTGGCATTCCACTATTTTTAATCAAGCTTTTGTTGAGTGGCACTATAGCTGCTAGTCACAATTTTTTACTTGTCCATAAACGTAGGAAGTTCTCTAAAAAGGTAATTGAAGTAGATGAAAATTACCCTTTTTTTGAAGTAGATGTAAGAAAATGATTAATGGTAACTCTGTTAGAATAAAGATAAAGTTTGAAATTGTTCTTGTCATAATGCATGTGCACGTCAAAGGAAGTTCTTACATAGATCGTTAACAAAATTCAGCAAAAAAAAAAAAAACATAGACGTGTGCATTTGGTATTTTGTCTAGCTTTTTTATTTAAAAATGAAACAAAAATAATTTAAAACCAAAGTCACTTTTTACCTCACTTATAAGAAAACAAATTCACAGCAAAGAAAAGCTTTTTTATGTATAGAATCATCTACCAAAGTTTACAATACTGTTAGATCCAAAATACCAAGTAAAGAACGCTGGAAAATTGGGTGGAAAAAGAAAAAGAAAAGTAAAATGGATTTTAAGAAATATATATAGATCACCTGAATTAGAGCTTTAATTTCTTTGTCATCCATGTGTTGTTTTCCATCTTCACCAGGCAAGGAAAGTAGGACATCAACAAAATCCAATTCTCCATCATCCTCGCCTTTTTCCTTTCTCTTTCTCTCTCTTGCCCTCCTATGTTCTGCTATAATCTTCGTATGGAAATTATCAACTCGCTTCTCCACTTCCCTCATTTTCTTTTCACATCCATAAGGATCAACCCACCTCCAAAATGGTAAGTAATCACCCAAATATATCAATCCCAATAGCCAAAACAACTCATGGGTTATATGCATGAACTCCCCAGCTTCTTGAGGGCCAGCTGATTCAACTCCAAAATATTGCTTCCCTAGCAACATCCTAGTAACATTGTTCATCGAGAATGCACCCAACACTTCCCTCAAGTTCACAGCCTTACCAGTTCGAGCTCGAGCCCAAACATCACAAACTAAATGTTGTGCTTCCTCAGCACGATGCTTAGCAAATGATTCGAGCCGCTTTGTTGTCAACAAGTGCTCCATGCAAATTCTCCTCATTCTCTTCCAATTTGGACCCAATGGGGCTAGTGCCACATCCCCACACCCATATGCTAAATGAAATGCAGCAAGAGTTCGAGGTCTTGATGCAAACACATCATCTTGGCGAACTAGAATTTCACGTATGATATCAGGGTCATTGGTGGTGATGGCATCAATGCTACCCAAGTGAAGGTACACTAAGGGTCCATATCTGTCACATAGAGAGGCTAGGTCCCTGTGAGGGAGTTTTCCTAATTGGAGAAGGTTACCAAATATGGGCAATCTTGGTGGACCTGGTGGAAGTCTTTTTGTTTTATCATGCAATAAGAACCTTCTGTATATGAAATTGGCGATGAGAGCTACACAAAGGAAGGTTGAAGTAAATGTAACTAAATCCATGAATGTAGCCAATTTCTTCAGCTAACAAACCCCATCTACGGCCAAATTTTTTAGTATCTTTTCAGTTGCTTAAAAAGTTGAATTTGTTTAAACCTATAAATACTTGAATATTGGAGTACAAAAGAGTGGTTGTTAACTTATTATTTATCAAAATCTTTACATGCAAAGGTTATTGTTGTATAATATAATGCTACACGTCGATTTCGTGAATGATTTACCACTTATTCAACCAGTTTTATATCTAGAAATGTCAATTCTTTATTGGCCGCTTTACTTTCATGGAGCTAAATTGAGAGTTGGAGAGGTTGCTAGGTTGGTAATGCACGCTCTATGCGATGATGGTTCTTTATGTGGTCTCCTACTTCAAAGAAATGATATATGCATTCCTCCCCCCCCCCCCCCTATTTATACGTGTCAACTCTTTATTGGCTGCTTTTCTTTCACACAATTAAATCATGGATAACGACTTCTATTCATAAGTTGTTCGGTTGGTAAGGCACGTCAGTGATGGTCTTCTGTGGCCTCCTGCTTCAAAGAAACGATATGCATTGCTCCTATTTATGGTAAATTGAAAAATACAAGGTGTACTTTAAGCTCCTAAATCAGGCAAAGATATTAGGAATAATTTAAAATCACGTAGTTATACCAAAAATTTTTTAGGGGTAATTACACTAAGAATTTTGCTAATGTGTGTCCTAAGGGCACACAATAATTAACTATTTTTGGAAAAAAATTTATTAGGAATTGAAAAAGTATTGACAGCTTTTTTAATTTCCGAACAAATGTTTCCAAAAATAGATGGCTTAATGTGTGCCTTAAGGGCACATATTAACTGGACCCTTACACTAAACCCACCTGTGGTTTGGGCAAAAATCACTTTATCTATCCGTGATTTGCAAAATATCACTTAACCCGCCTCTATTAAAATCAGGGGTAAATAGTTATTTTTGCTCAAATTTTATGTCTCTCTTCTCCCAAAACAAAAAATAGCACAAAAATGCAAAAGAAACAAGATCAAAAAGTGTATTGGTCTCTCTCTCAATTCACATAAATCTTGACCATGAAGAACATACTCAGTTTTCTTAGCATCCAAACAGAAGCAGAAAATACATTGTACACCCAAAAAAAAAAAAAAAAATTCTTATATTAACTTTAGCATAATAGAGGCAAACTTCTAAATTCAGGTAACATAAATCATTAAACCTAGAATTTTTTTTTTTTTTTTTCACATTCCCAAGTTCTCTCAAATTTTCTTAGCAATCATATAACTATAAAAGAAATCAAACTCTTCAATCTTAGTCTTAAACACCCATTTGGCTCAACTTTCAGTAAGTCTCTCATCTTTACAAGAACCTCAACAACATAAATCACAAAACCTAGAATTTCTTTCTCCTTCCCAATCGAAAACAAATCAAAAGTTTCAACCTTTACATAGCAATATAAAGCTCAAATATCACAAACTACAATACCCAATATTTTTTTTTCCCTTTTATTTTCTTGGAAACTAAACAAAGAGAGAAAATTGAATAATGGGTATGTGTTAAACCTCAAAAAAACAAAAACAAAAAAGCTTACCAACATACAAGGACAATTTGGAGAAGAATTTAGAGAAGCCAGGTGTTTGATATGACTGTGGTGACTTTGAGATTGTGAACCCATAACCAAATTCTCTAAAACCCAAAACCTCCATCTTTCTTTTCTCTCTATTGTGAACCCATAACCAAATCCACCAATAACCACTGGCCACCATGATTTCTGCAAAAAAATAAAGCAAACCCAAATGCAAAAACCAACAAAGCCCACAAATGGTGACATAAAACTACCAAATGGAGAGCCACAACCCATTAATGGTGAGAAAATTTGTAACCACTTACCGAGAGCTAGAACCACCGTGACAAGATGAAACCACCGGGTCGGAACAGGCCGAAAAAGAGATATAAAAACACGTGTTTTCTCCCCCTAGCTTTGATGTTGCGAAACTTGTGTTTTCTCCCCCTCCAGACACTCCAAATCATGAAGAACACGTTGATCTCACCACAAGTCTCTCACTCGAAAAGTTTCTAAGTTTTGGGTGTTTTGATTCGTGTTATATTGTGTTTTTGGGTTAAGAAGTGTTTTTGTAACGATTGGGCTTGAGGTGGGTTATGGAGATTGACGGAAACATACCATAGGTGGGTTAAGTGATACTTTTCAAACCACAGATAGGCAAAGTGATTTTCGCCCAAACCACAAGTGGGTTATGTGTAATTACCCCTTTTTTCTTTTTAAGTATCCGTTTGGGAATTGTTTATTTAGCTGAAAATTTTTTGTTGAAAGTACGGTAGAAAAAGCTAAAAGCTAGCTATAATAGTACAGTATGACTTATGAATATGGAAAATTATTAGGTACTCTCGGAGTGCCATAAATGCGTAGTCCCCCCTCTCACATGAATGGTGGGTCCCACCATGAATTTAATTAGTGGAACCCACTATTAATGCGAGAGGAGGAAGTACGCATTTATAGTACTCCGAGAGTACACAATAATTTCCCCATGAATAGTATCAAAAAGTACATTACTTCTATTAATTTGAATAGTAGCAAAAATAAACTAAATAATAGCAAAAATAAGTTAAATAGTAAAAAAAATGGCCGTTTCAGCCAATATCAAATGCAACCTAAAAAATCCAAATTAATTGAGGAGCGTAGTTCATTTTTTTTAGAAGAAAAATATGCATGAAGTTCATTAATCATTAGTTTCAAACCCAAATTGAATTTTAAAATAGTGTCAATGAATCATGATGTCATTTATTACAACACATCCTGGAAATTTAAAGTAATTACAAATTTCAGTCATACCAATATGAAACTGAATTTTTTTAGATATCCCCAAAGGGACATATGAAATCATTTTTATAATAATCTTGAGTAGATTTTACGATTTTATAGTTTAATGGAGATACTATAATTGACCCCACAAGTAAAGTACAAGTTACCATTTATATTGCCGACTACTTAGATGGTTTAATGGGACATTCCTATGTATTAAATACCTAAGATTGAAGGAGAGGGGTTTGAATAATAAATAGGGCCCGTTTGGTAGTTGATTCCAAACATCATTGTTTAAAATGATGTGAAAATTGTAGTTTAAAAAGTGTTATTGAAACACATGTTTTTAGTGTTCTTAAAACAAAAACAAAAAAATGTGTTTGGTATCATGGTTTAAATAACATGTTTCAGTGTTCGAAAAACATAAATATGTGTTTGATATGTGTGTGTTTGATTTTTAAAAAAGCCGACACCCTGTACAAAATAAAATTTTTTATTTGAGGAGAGAGAAGAAATCCATATTATATCGTTGCCCTTCTTTTCTCATCCATGTTCCTTCTTTTTCCCTTCTCTTCTTTGAGAGAAAAAAAACCAAACCCATGCCATCGCAATCCTCATCCCCATCGATGCAGCAGAAGATCCACGGCTAGGCTTCACGTTCCTCAGATCTCATCTCCACTGTTAGCACTCCAAGACCTAGCAACAAATCAAAATTTTCTAGCCGCCGAAGCCAATGGAAGAAGGTGCCACTTCAACATCGACAACTCGTGGGCCTGCTGCAAATCCAGGTTTGAATCTCACTTTCACCTTGGTTGTTAATGGGTTTTTGTCTAAAGATTGTTGTATTCCTTCTTCATACACTTAATTGAAAAGTTGTGGCAATTTAGTGAGAGGGGTTTTGTGAGAGGGTTTGCACGAAACGATAAAAATTTTCAATCCTTCCATGTCTCTCATCTCTAGTGTTCATCTGCATATAGGACTTTAGCTCTCAACCCCAATATTACTTGGGGAGAAAAAGACTGTAAAAAAGGTCTACTATGTCTCATTTTTTTTTCTCAACTCCAATATTCCTGTAATTCACTAATCTTAAGATTTAACTTTCTTTTGTAGTGTAGAGGAGACTAAATATTTTTTTTTAAATTGCATATTAATAATATTGTCAAGCAATGATGTAATAAATTTATTTGTTTTGGTAAATTTTGGTGCCAATAAGAGAACTATGTTAGGTTGCTATAAAGGATGAATATTCCAAACATTACACTTTGTTTGAACCAAACAGTACGGAGTTTAGTGGTCGTATAGAGTAATTGGGCTTGTAGTCTTTATTGTAGAGTTCGATTTCTTTAGAATGCTATACGATATACTCCTGGGAGGGTGAGGCCCTTTGAATACCAATTGCTGAAAGCATACTTGGGGGAATCAAATTGTGGAATTTCGTCACGCCTTGAAAAAAAGCTTATTTCAATTTTAGGATCTCCATCTTCTCTCAACCATGCCTTCAAACTGTTGGGTAGTTCTTCTTAAGGCATTCTGTATTTGGTTATCACTAATCCAAACTACAATAGCTGTAATGTCTTCATCACAAAATTTTGTCTGTTGTTTGTCACTTTTATGTTGAAGTTAGATTGTATCTAAATGGTGAAGATAATACCTCTTGAATGACTTGGCACTTTGAATTTTGACCAACCATCTTCAATAGCAAATACTCTCAATGTTGCTTTTATGCAATCGAAGAATGGTGTTATTTTTGCCCTCTTATGCTTAGTAAAAATGTCGTATGCTCATGTGCTGGTGCATATCATAGATGTCTGAATATGTACTCAGTTTTCATTGGTAAGACTTGAATTCCTTTTATTTTTTTGGTAACATGAAGTAATGATTTACTTCACTTGGCAATGTGCCCTTGGAAGAAGTAATGAAGCTTTGTGAACACCAGCAAACTGTTTAAGGAGGGTGTAGTCCTATTTTTATTGGTTACCACTATATAAGATTGTAAACATTCTTGCCTTCTATGTGATTGTGCCTTTGATATGATTGTTGAGATATTAGTGGCTTCTTTTTGTAGATGTCAGAAGCAATGTGTACTGATATTAACAACAGGCTTTGATTTTGAAATTTGAACTGTTTGTGTGGCTTGAGAGCAAGCCTGAGGATTTCAAATTAGGGAAATGAGAACCAATATAGGCTTTTCCAATGTTGCCCAAGGGATGAATGTGGGTTTTTTCAATGGTGTATTCGCTTGAAGACGCCATTGTCATATGCAGAGGATTTCTAGCAACTACAAGTAGAGTTGTGTGTATTGCGAGAGGAATTGAGGTTCATGCATGACAATGTCCAACCCATTGTTAAGACAAAAAGAATGGTAAAGATTATGTTCATTGGATGGTGCCTGCTATACATTGCTCTTGCACTACTTCTCACTATGATAACGGTGTAAACGAAACTGTTATGATGGCCACTTTGTTTTTGGTGTGTAATCATATTAATTTATTATGTACTAGGGACTCCTCATGACGCTGACATGGATATATAAGACCATTTTACAAATGTGTTGTGTGATACTTTTCGACAATCTTGACTCTTGTATTTTGCTAGTGCTAGGTATGTGTATGGGGATGAAGTGCATCCATGTCAATAAAAGTCTATGGGGATGAACTGTAGAATTTTCACTTATTTTTGCATTACTATCTTGCCTATTGTTATGGGATAAGCTTTTACACTATACATACAATAGGTCTTTCTCTTTGTTGAACTCTTTTTTTATTTATTAAGGAATTTTAGTTCAAAATGATAGTTCACATTATTGTAGGACCATTTCAAGACGTAATTGTAAAGTACTTTGTAATCATGCTAATGGTAGGAGGGATTAGATGATCAAATACCCCATAAATATAATAATAATAAGGATAGCATTCCAATTTATTTTGTTATACTCATTTACCATTTCAAGACCTAATTGTAAAGTATTTTATAATAATGCTAACAGCCAGTAGGTTCTTTGTTTAACAAAAAAAAAAAAGAACAAAACATTAACAACTAACTTTATTGAAACCCATTATGGTGAATAATTTATTAATTATTTAACAAAAAAAAAATTGATACCATTAATAATAATTAATCCATTGATCAATTAAGTTGGGATCAATAAGAAAAAAGTCAGCCAAGAAGATTTTCATTAACTATTGGACAGCAGTGTGCTTCGTAATCAAATATGCACACGAACCTATTCTCAACATGGTAGAAAGTATGGTATGATTTCAACAATTTAAATTTATAAAATTGTTTCCTTGCCTGCAGCAATGGTCAACTATAACAAGATTATTATGTCCTCATAGTTGGTACTCATATGGTCAATGGTTATAGATCTATAATGATTTAACTGTGGCCCACACATGCAAACAAAGAAATACAAATTCAAATGTAACTCTTTCACTTATCAAAATGATGGTTTCAGTGTTGCTCATAAGGAGTTTGTCATACTTTTACAAATGATTTGTCTCATCTTTTTAGTTTTAACTTCCATAACACAAAACAATCAAATAGTTGGATCCACATCTTACAAAGTATGACACTCTCACAAAGTATGCCACCTACCAGTACTACAAAATAGAAGTGCAATTATTTGCAAATTTACAGGATCATGTTATCCACAAATATATCCTCCCAAAAACCTCAACCACAGATGGTTGTATAATCTGCCCACATAGTAGCAGTTATCGCATCACGATACTCAGTCATGACTCATTGTGTCCAAGGATTAAAAGCTTCTTCATTGCCCCCACTGCCTACTTGTGCATCTCCTGCTATGCTTGCATCATTGCTATGCACATCTGATTCTTCTCACATATGAAACATTTCATCATCCCGGTTATACATGCGTATAAAGTTGTGCAATGCACATCAAGTGATCACAATCAGTTGTTGTCTAGACTGTGAGAAGCAGTGCATTTCATTCATTGAAAACCTCACCTTTAACACGCAAAAGCATTGTTCAATCACCATTCATAATGACGAATTCCTATAATTGAACAACTCCTGTGGGATTGTAGCCTACCTATTTGCACCTTGATACTCCTGGGCATGGTATCATATAGATTTGTGAGGGAAGAGGAATGCAGTGCCTATTGCATACCCCAAATCAACGAGATAGTACAATCCTGCAGCCAGAGTGATATAACCACTGGCAATTAATGTTACTAAGACACAAGTAAGAACATTAATAACATTAACACTAATTCTTACGTAAATTACTTTCTCAATTTTACTTTATAAATGGCATATTTGACTGGTATGGGAAATTTATCAACAATGCATAGTGACACAAACCTGCACTAAAAGACTTTGATTATATCATTACAAAGTGGCAGAAAATAATTGCATTAGAACCAAAAATAAAGTTGCAATCAATGGCCAACAAAATCAATTTTGTTTTGTTTAGTGAAAGAGAAGATAACACCACATACTTGTAAGATAAATCCTAACAGATTACAATCCTAAACTCACTTACAGATAACTAATGACTTCTTTTTAAATAAATAATAACAAAATTATACTTGATGAAGTGCAAATCGTCAGTCTTGTAGGTTCGTCCAGATGGAGCCGTAGCTTCGTCGGTGTCACTGTGAAACTAGTAAGGTAGCTCCCTTAAGGTGGACACCGGTGTGGTGCCTGCCACAACGTCTCCGATGCCAAAGTCAGTATAAAAGAACTTTGAGGAAATAACAAAGTATTAGAATAACTAGAAATACTTTGAGGTGTGTCTGTGTACCTTGTGTTGGTGTTGTGAGGGCTTTATATATGCTCCCACAACCCCTAGTCGTTGTGGTTGTTAATGTGGTTTTAATGTCTCTTTTGGTAACGTCTCATGCTTAGTAATGTGTGCCTTAATAAGGCATCCAACGGTCTGTACATCTGGTCTTGTAACCGCTCGGGACATTATTGGCTGTATTGAATGGTTTTGTTACCTTTGTCAGTGATATAGACATGTGGTTAGTTCGTCTCAGAGGACAGCCTCGTCAGTCTCGATGAGGTCGTCCAAGAAAGGTGAGTTCGTCAGTCCCATCAGATGGTGAGTTCGTCAGTCCCATCAGATGCCCCCCAGGTTCTGTGGTCGTCGTGATGTGTTATGACGACCACCAGAAGATGAAAGATTTGCTCGTCAAGCACACAACTGGAGTGAATCTGGGGAACCTTGATCTTGAGGACGTAGACAAAGAAATCTTGAGGACGTTAGTAACTTACATCCGTCTAGGCAGAATCTTGTTACTTAGCTAGTTTTTTTGTGACTTACACCCATTAAAGGGATCTTGTCATTTTTGGTTTCATCAGTAACTTACATCCGTCTAGGCAGAATCTTGTTACTTAGCCATTTTTGGTTTCGTCAGTAACTTACATCCGTCCAGGCAGAATCTTGTTACTTAGCCGGTTTTGACTTCGTCAGTAACTTACATCCGTCCAAGCGGAATCTTGTTACTTAGCCAGTTTTGGATTCATCAGTAACTTATATCCGTCCAGGCGGAATCTTGTTACTTAGCCAGTTTTTTTTGTGACTTACATCCATTGAAGGGATCTTGTCATTTTTGGCTTCGTCAGTAATTTACATCTGTCCAGGCGAAATTTTGTTACTTAGCCAGTTTTGGCTTCGTCAGTAACTTATATCCGTCCAGGCGGAATCTTGTTACTTAGCCAGTTTTGGCTTCGTCAATAACTTACATCCGTCTAGGCGGAATCTTGTTACTTAGCCAATTTTTGTTTTTTAAGCTGCTCGGTTTGCTCGTGCTAAGTCATTGGCTGAATAGTTTTTTTTTTTTTTTTTTTTTTTTTTTTTTTTTTTTTTTTTTTTTTTTTTCTTTCAAAAATGAATACAACTATCTGTTACATCTATTGATGGTACTTCTTCAAGTGCCCAATGTTCCATGGTTGCGGTAATTTTTGCCCGTCTATGGTCTCCAAGTGATAACTGCCTTGTCTGGAGTAATGGGCGACCTGGTAGGGTCCTTCCCAGGTTGGGGCCGAGTTTCCCTTGGGCAGGGTCTTTTCCACATCCTTTATCGCGGCTAAAGCACATTCAGCGTTCATGTACTTCTGTGCCTTCAGGAGCATCTCTGCCATTGTCTTTGGTGGATTCTTCGCAAGTGAAGCCACGAGATCTCTAGATCTCAGTCCTACTTTGAAGGTCGTCAGTTGCACCTTGTCATCAGCTTCGTCCACCTCTAGAGTCTCCCGAGTAAAGCGTTTCACGTACGACCTTAGGGTTTCCTTCTTTCTCTGTCTAATGGTGAGTAAATGGTCTGCCGGCCTCTTTGGACGCTGCCCCCCTATGAAATGACATAAGAAGGCATTGCTCAATTACTCAAAGTTGTCCACGGATGATGTCGGCAACTTTGTGAACCATTCCCTTACTGCTCCTTTGAGAGTGGTGGGAAAGGAACGACACAATATCCCGTCAGGTGGCTGTTGAAGACCTAGCGTCGTTTTGAAGGTATTAAGGTGATCTTGAGGGTCTCTGAGTCCGTCGAACGACTCAAGCTGAGGTAAACGAAACTTTGACGGCACGGGGCATTGAAGTACCGCTGAGGTGAAGGGTGAATCTGTGGCCCTTACCATTCTGTCTACGCTTCGATCTGTCTTTTCCTTGATGGCGTTTCTCAGTTCATCCATCTCCTTCCTTATCTCTTGAAGGAGGTTTGAATTCTGTTCGTCTGGAGTAGTTGGTCTTTGATGAATGCTCCTCCTATGGCTATCCCCTCTCCTTCCACATTATCCTTGGATCGATTCTCCTCATGTTGAGCCTGCTGAACCTGTTGAAGCCGTAGCTTCATTTCCTAATTTTGTTTGGTGAGTTCTTCAATGGTGGCTGTAAGAGCTTGAACTTACTAGGCCAAAGCTGTGGAATCTGGATTGGGTTCCATCTGAACGCAGAAGTTGATGGAAACTACATTTTCAAATATGAATCTGAAAATATCGTCCCCACAGACGACGCCAAACTGATGAAGTGCAAATCGTCAGTCTTGTAAGTTCGTCCAGATGGAGCCGTAGCTTCGTCGGTGTCACTATGAAATTGGTAAGGTAGCTCCCTTAAGGTGGACACCGGTGTGGTGCTTGTCACAACGTCTCTGATGCCAAAGTTAGTATAAAAGAACTTTGAGGAAATAACAAAGTATTAGAATAACTAGAAATGCTTTGAGATGTGTCTGTGTACCTTGTGTTGGTGTTGTGAGGGCTTTATATATGCTCCCACAGCCCCTAGCCGTTGTGGTTGTTAATGTGGTTTTAATGTCTCTTTTGGTAACGTCTCATGCTTAGTAATGTGTGCCTTAATAAGGCATCCAACGGTCTGTACAGCTGGTCTTGTAACCACTCGGGACATTATTGGCTGTATTGAATGGTTTTGTTACCTTCGTCAGTGATATGGACATGTGGTTAGTTCGTCTCAAAGGACAGCCTCGTCGGTCTCGATGAGGTCGTCCAAGAAAGGTGAGTTCGTCAGTCCCATTAGATGGTGAGTTCGTCAGTCCCATCAGATGATGAGTTCGTCAGTCCCATCAATACTTTTAAATCTTTGATCTCACCTAGAGATGTATGGCTCCCACTTTTTCCATGTTCATCTCTCAATTAATAAATATATAGTAGTAAACAAGAAAAGTCAGTGGGTACTACAAAGAAGCAATATAAAGTTAAGACTAGGTCTGTCCAACGATGCATTTGCTTATCATTCAACTCACCATTAGTTAGGCACTTTTCTTATTCTCTTCATTAACATAAGGTAAAGTCACTAAATAAAGTCATCCAAACTAAGCTTGGGTTTGGAAATAAAATATGCTACAATTATTACAAATTTCACTACAAAATTCTTATAAACCAATAAACTAATGTTTCCTCTTTGAAATATAAAAAACAATAAAAATATCAATTACATTCATTCACAAGTTAGTTTCTAAATCTTTATACTAAAATAAAATAGTAAAATATAGTAGTTTAATATTTTCCTTCATAAATTAAGGTAAGATTACATAAGAAGCCATGTACACCTCAAGTATCAAGTTCTACCTACTTGCCAAAAGCAAAGTAGAAAATTGAAAAAAAAGGCAAAAAGGTCCAACCTTAACATGATGTGTGATGTGTAAAGGGTAGGCATAAAAGTTCATATAGTTTCTACCAAGGCCAAGCCCACATTTTAGTAATAAGTAACAACATTAAAAGTAATGAAAGTGAGACAATAAGCACACACAACTTTATTAACTAGAAAGCAAATAGTTGCTTTTTGTTATATTAATTGGTGCCCAACCACTAGGGGATTTGGATGTTCATGCATCCTAAACGACAGACTCAAACAACAACAACATGTGGTTGCTTATTTAGCTAAAATGCCCAACCACAAAGCAACTTGAATGTTCATACACCCTAAACGACGGGACTCCAACAACATAGTAAACAACAGAGCTAGTTTGAATACACTTAAACGACATACATGAAACCAAATTTTCAACAAACAACAATGCACTGACTGGCGGTTAAAAATGCACATCCCTTCCCATAGAAACATCTACTTAGATAGCTAAGCATAAAGAGTTGGGCTAGCCCATATGGAATTACACATTCAAACATTTAATTACAACAATGAATTAAGCAGTAATAACAAATTAATAATATTACACATTCAAATCTTTATAAACTAAACAAATAAGGGTTTTTTTTTTCTTTTCTTTTTTTGTGTAAAATTGAAGTAACTAGAGGAATTTCTTATTGAATATATTCCAAGTGATGCTCCCAAGTCTTAAACCATTATGAAAGAGATTAATAAATTACCTCTAGGTGGTCAAGGGAACTCATACTCGGTATGTTCAGTTGTGCCCTACATAACTCATAAATTGTTCGCACTCCCTTCCCATCTAACACGCACATACGTAAACTACATGTAAAAGTTGCATGCACACATCACGTTTTGAGTAATGTCACTCCTTCTATCTCTGAATGCGGTGGTCCTATTGGATAGCACAGAAGCACTGATGTGTGTCCCATCAATGGCCCCCACACATTTCTGTTAACGAAATAGTAATGTTCATTATGTATAGGAATCAAAACAATAAAAGCATTCTTCATTAGCTTTAAGCATAAAGTATTGTAGGGTGTATTAGAAACTGCCTGTTATAGAAGAAATATATCATAAATTAGAATGAATAAAATAAAAAAGATATTAAATTCATATTTCTAAAGAAAATATTGTCTTCTATATTTATAGCATTATACCAACATTTTATTGGGTAATGTGAACAAATTGACCAATTTAAACAATTATTGAATTAATAATAAAATATTAGTATAATCTCATACCTCAAACCATGAATAATATTTGTTATTTCCACAGAGTGAATGAGGAAGCTTGGCTACATCAGTGTCAGGCTGAATGGTGAGACATCCCAGTGCATGGACAACTCGTAATGCATGCCGGAACTGCCTTTGAATTGTCTCAAGAGAATGTTGAAAGTGGTTGCAGTTTAGCTGAAAATTAGTATTGTGTCTATCGATATATAACAATGTCCCAACTGACTCCTCCATTGACACAATACCAGTATCCTCCTCTAGTAGGTGTAACTCTTCAACTCATTACACAAGTGCTTGAAAATGTGAACGTCCATGTGAAAAATGTCATAACAAACTTTGGGATTTCCTTCCAGTACTTCTTTCACGTATGGCTTACCACTCAAGATATTAGTGCACATAGGACATTCCATGTAGTACTTTTGAACATACTCTATACAAAGTTGAATGTAGGTTGTGGCAATCTCAAGCTCGACATCACCATCATCGTGATTTGAATCGAAGTCGGCCATGGCTGAATCACACCTATGGGCAACCGTCAGGTACATATATATATATATGTGTGTGTGTGTGTGTGTGTGAGTGTGTGTACTTATATATATATATATATATATTAATGAATGTAATTATATATAGGGATGGCAACAGCCCGGGTTTTTGCATACCCGAGCCCAACCCGCGGGCCAAGACCTGCAACCCGGACTCGGCCCGATTATTAATCGGGTTTTTTTTTTTCCCGAGGCCCAGACCCGCCCCGCCGGGCCCCGCAGGCCCTGTTTAACCAATTGGGCCCAAATCTGGCCCAACCGATTTTTTTTTTTTTTTTTTTTAAGCCCATTGAGTTTTTTTTTGCCAAATTCAAGCCCATTCATTGGGCAGCCAATTTAAGCCCATTCAAGGCATTATTGGGCAGCCAATTCAAGCTCATTCAAGCCCATTAAGATTTTTGGCATATGCAGCCAAATCAATCCAAATTATAAGTTAATCATGAATCAATAAATCACCTGTTAATTTAATTATACATCTATAAATCAATAAATCATAACTAAAATCACCAACTAAACATAAAAATAAAATAAATCCAATAAGTCCAAGAACTAAGTATCACAAGTCCAACAAGTTCAAGAAATTAAAAAATAAAAAGTTACAAAACAAATCCCACAAGTGTAAGAAATTACAAAATGTCTTATCCTCCACAAACCAATAAATTAAAAAGGCTAAAAAATTACAAAATGCTAAAAAGGCTTAGAATAATTACAAACCAACAAATTAATCCAACAAGTTTAAGAAATTAAAAAGGCTATTAAGTTAATACAAAATATCTAATCATCCATAATTGTGACGCAACTCCCATCCTCTTCATTAGGCTCCCCATCATCAAGAATTGATTGAAGTGTACAATCTTCGGACATAGTTGAAGAACCTACAACAACAATGAATTAAAGAATGAAATATCAAATTGTAACTAGCAAAATATAAAACTACAATTTTAATTTTATAAATAGAAATTAGACAATTACTAACCGTTGATTTCACTCCATAACCAATTCTGAGCACACATCATTGCCTCTATAGTCTTGGGATGTAGCCTACTACGGTGTGGACTTAAAAGTTTCCCACTAGTGTTAAAGGCCGATTCTGAAGCAACAGTTGTGACAGGAATGGCTAAAATATCTCTTGCAATCCATTGTAAAGTAGGATACTTTAAACCATTACTTTTCCATCATCCCAAAATATCAAAATCTTCACTCCTCTTCAACACTCCCTCATCAATGAAATGATCAAATTCCATTTTAGCACTCCCATGTTTCTTTGAACTACTTGAACCATTATTCACAAACTCATCAAAAGATGACATTGCCCCACTCAACCTAAATTTCATTTGTGCCACAGAGCTTGAAGTACTAGCAGGAATATGAGAACTTCCTTCATTATCTACAGAGGACTCATTTATATCTCCATACTCATCAAGCAAATCATAACAAAGATTCTTAATTTTTTCAATCTTCAAATTAGAATTATCACCATAAATGTTAGGATAATAAAATTCTAATAACTTCATCTTATATCTTGGATCTAAGATAGCAGGAATAGCCATAACAACATTAACATTAGCCCAATAAGAATTAAACTTAGCAAGCATGTTTTCTGCCATCGTACTTATCATCTCATTTGAAAACACACTCCATTCATTCAATGCAATTTTCAACTCACACACCAAATTAAAATACGTATTAGTTGTGGGGTACTTACGACTAGAGAAAAACTCAGTCGCACTATGAAACAACTCCAACCTCCCACAAATATCTTTGGCTAACTTCCGATCATAATCATATGGTAAACAAGTATAAGATATTTCACGTTTAGCTAAACGTGAGAAAACATCTTTATAAATCAATGCAGTAGAAAGCATTAAGTAAGTTGAATTCCAATGAGTTTTACAATCTAAGACTAACTCTTTGGTGCATTGAACACGCAATTGACGTGCATTTTCTTCAAATTTTTGCCTTCTTTTTGGTGATCCAGTCCAATAAATCACACTATCACGAATCCTTTCAATACCATCACCAATAAGAGACAACCCATCTTGAACAATCAAATTCAAAATATGTGCAGCACAACTCATATTGAACATAGACCCACCTAACATAAGAGAACTAGTATCAAGTTTATTCAAAAAAAGTCTAATCATGGCATCATTAGTACTACAATTATCAACAGTTATTGTAGACAACTTCCTATCAATGTTCCACTCTAAAAAACAATCAACAAGGACTTCAGCAAGGACTTCTTTCGTGTGTGGAGAAGGAACATAAACAAACCTAGAAAAATAATATGAATAATTATAACATAACTCAATAAACATTCTAAATGTAAAGTCTTTAACATTCAATTTATAGATAAAAAAAATTATCTTAGAACCCGACTTTGCAACATCCAAGTATGATCAATAAAATGAGCGGTAATGACCATAAACCCTCTCTTTTTGTTACTTGAAGTCCACATATCGGTTGTAATTGCCATCCTACTTCCATTCTTGTCCGTCATCTTCAAAACTTTCTCTCTCTCATTATCATAGATTTTAAGAATGTCACTCTTCAAAGTATTTCTTGTGACAAGTTTAAACATAGGTTGAAGATCGGCCACAAATTCTTTAAACCCAATATGGTCAACCATTGAAAGAGGATATTCATGTAGGATGACCATACAAGCAAGCTTATTCCTAACTCTAACTTGATCAAATTGATAAGTATTCAAACTCATGGTTCCATCCACCTTATTTTGTTGTTTGATCAAGACTTGTTGTCTCATATCCCTTATATCTTTAAATTTCATCCGTGGACATCTTGCTAAATGATTACGCAAATGAGTTGTACCTTGGCTAGACTCACCCAAGTAAAGTTCGTTACAATGATGGCATTGGGCTTTAACTTTTCCTTCAACTTTCTTCCTTGTAAAATGAGACCAAACATCTGAGGTAGTCTTTCTTTTTCTACTTGTATCCAAGTCCTCATTTGTAGGCTCTTGCTCTCCCTCTGTCCCTTCTTATTCCTCTACCTCTAAGTCTTCTCCCACTAAGTCCACCGTCGGGGATTTCAGATTCCTAATTGGTTCAAAAGTTTGGGAGTTAAAATCAAAACAAATTATCACAAATTTATTATTACACATACTCATTGATTAATAGGCACAAATTCATAATTACACAGATTCACAAATTCTATCAACGCAACCATAATTAAACATGATTAACTACAAATTCAAACACTTACTCATTGTTTAATGGTGATCCTGAGGGTGAACTGCCAGGTGACAATGGTGAGGGTGATCGTGAAAATGGCGAAGGAAACCGCATAGTCGGCAAGGGACAACGTCTGGTTCTCAAGGGAGAACCACTTGGCAAGGAAGAACCAGATTTGTTTGTATCTGTGTTTGTGTCTTCCATCTTCGTTTTAGGATCTGTATTCCCAACAAACACAAAAAACAAACAATGTCTTCTATTAAACAAACTATGCAGAAATGAAGAAGACATGCACCAAAGTTATCACATGAAACAAAGTCACAAAACCCTATGGCATTGACCCTTTGAAACACTTTCTTGCTCCTCAAAGCAACAACAATTCATGTAAATTACTAAATTTTAGCTCCAAAAGTAAATAACACCAAAAAGCAACCAAATCAAGTTCCAAAATTTAATTTATATGATTTATAAACTTATATTTTATTTATAATTTTAAATATATGTGAGTAAAGGCAAAGAAAATCATACAGCTACATGCTTAAAAACCCACTTAAATGTTTTCAAAAAAAAAAAAAAAAAAACCCACTTAAACAACCAAAATTCAAATTTAAAATAAAAACAAAGTTCACTGACCCCCTATAGTGCACTTGAATTCAACAAAACAACTACATAACTACAAAAACATGAAGAGAAAAAAAAAATCATTTCTCACTCACTAACACATTATAAAGCATAGATCTTTGGACTGAGCACTCTACTAATCCATACATTCATCAATAAAATCTTCGAAGACTGGATTCTAAAGCAACAAAACATATATCTCTACATGTATATTAATTTGAATATAACCTATCAATACACAGAAACCACACACAAATACAGCCCCAATTATATAGTTAAAAAAATAAATAAATAAAGTTCACTATATCCCTACAATGCAGTTGGATTCAGCAGAACAACTATATAACTCCAAAAACATGAACAATATCTTTTCCCACTCACTAACAGTGTAAAGAATATATCTTTGCATAGAGAATTCTATAAATTCAAACTACACATATAATTTGAATTTAAAAAAATCACAAGTTTAACCTTACATTCACCAATAAACCTTCAAAAATTAGATTCCAAAATAACAACACCTATATTCTTGTATCAGGCTCCAAAATTTTTGAAAAACAAACTAAATTGAAAGTGAAATTAGAGAAAGAAGAAATAGTACCGAGAAAGAACGATGAGAAGAGCGAAAGCAGAGGTGGAGGAGAGACAAAAGATGCGGGTGTATTTGGGAGGCTATAAGCTTTTGGCGGTGAGGGCAGCGGAGAGCCGGAGAGGGCAACAACAACAACCAAAAAAAAAAAAGGAAAATGAAAGCACAAACCTGATGGAGATCAGAACAGAGCAACCGAGCAAAATGAGCTGTCAACAACAACAACAACATTACAAAAAAAAAAAAAAAAAAAAGAACTGGTGACTGGTGAGAGCACAAACCTGGAGATGAGCTACGGAGTGAGGGAGAGTTGGACCTGTCGGTCAACGGTTAACAACATTACAACAACAACAAAAAAAAAGAAAAAAAAAGAACCGGTGACTGGTGAGAGCACAAACCTCGAGATGAGCTGCGGAGTGAGGGAGAGCCGATGACTGGAGATGAGCTGCGGAGTAAAGGAGAGCCGGTCGGAGTGAGGGAGAGCTGAGTGAGGGAGTGAGGGAGGCTGAGTAATTTGGGGATTACTGGGTTAGGGATTTAGGGTTAGAATTATAGGTTTATATATATAGAGGGTATTTTAGTAATTTAGGGTACCAGGTTTTAAACGGGCCGGGTTTCGGGTCGGGTTTCGGGTTTTTTTGATAAAGCCCGGACCCGCTTTGGGTTTTTTTTTAAGACCCATACCCGACTCTATTCCTAATCAGACCGGGTAAAACCTAGCCCATTAGGGTCAGGCTGGGCCGGGTACCCGCGGGTTGGGCTGGGCCGGGTACCCGCGGGTCGGGCCGAAATTGCCATCCCTAATTATATAATGTGTATATATATTACTGCATAAGGACATATATATATATATATATATATATATAGTACTGTATGTATGTGTATATATATATACACACACACATTTATATAGATACATTTAATAACATACATACATATGGCAATATATATAGATCCATCCACATATATACCTATATATATATATATATACACACACATATATGTGGATGGATCTATATATATTGCCATATGTATATATGTTATTGAATGTATCAAAATAAATGTGTGTGTATACACACACACACATGTATAATATGTGTGTACCAAACAAGGAGTAAAGAACACTACAATAAAACATATGTGATCAAACAGGGAGTAAAGAAGGCAGTAGAAAAACATATGTGATAGATAAATAGCACTAGTCCAAAGCATTGGAATAATAAAAGAAGACAACATGCAAATATTTTTCCAAAGCATTAAAATAATACATAGTTTGACCATGGAAATGAAATCAAAATAGGACTAATATGTTCAGTCACAAAAGCCCATGCCATGGCTATCAAAACGAACCACACCATCAATCACCCCCACCACTATTATAGTTCATCACCAACAAACTCAATCTAAGCCCTTCTTCTGTCTACCATCATGGCAAAGAAAGAGGCTCTACTTTGGGGATTATGAAACTCCGTTACGACCTTGCAGTATGTGAAATGATCCACATCTGTGTGCTCATTGAGTAGTGTTGTTGCTTGCGTAATTGACAATTGGTCACCCCCCACAAAAGACTCTCCTGATTGGGGCGTACTGTCGGTGAGCCTATTCAGCCTTTGGTTCCTCATCTCAATGAACCCCAAAATAGCCTCAGTCATGATTTTAAGGGAGCTTCATTTCTTCTTTTTTCCACTTGAATGAGCTGGTTCAGCGTGTTACGTCTCGTCAGTTTTTTTTTTTTTTTTTTTTTTTTAAGTCAAGATCAGATATTTTTGGGTTCCCACGTGCCGAGCCCCACCTAACCCCACTATCCACCTCACAATCACTCTATCTTTTCATTCCTTTGGTTGGCTCACTCCCTCACTTCTCTTTTCTTTCTTTTTCTTCTTTTTCATTTTTGGTAGAACACTCTCTACTCTCATCCTCTCCACCGGCACTTCCACACCACCACCATCACCATTTCCACCATCATTTTTCCGGCAAGATCACCGGAAAATTCTTGTAAACCCATAAACACCTCCACATCTTTTTTTTAAGGTAAAAAATTTCTTATCTTTTTGGTGGGTTTTGCACTTTTGCTTGAGGTTATTTTTATCTAAACTTTAATAATGATACTCATGTGATTTACGAGCATTGGAAGTGATATTTATGTGTTTTTATGTATAGGTTTTGTATTGGTGGAATTATTTGATAAGTGGGTATATATTTTGTACTATTGATGACTACTTAAGGTTTATGTATTGTGGAAAAATTTAGGGGTTTTAAGTTATAACTTGTGATGGTTGGTGAATTTAATTTTTCCATTGCCATTGGGTTTATTTGGAGTTAGTTGAAGTTATAAATTTCTTGTCTTGGAGGATATTTTGATTTTGCTTTCATGAGTCTCTTAATGATGTAGTGTAAATTTTATGGAAGCTAGTCATAATGTTGGAGATGATATTAAATGGGTTAACTTTATAAATTGGAATTATGCCTTGTGAATCAATTTGTTGAGAAACTATGGAAATGGAATATATTATTATTGATAAGGTTATATACTAGGCTTGCCTAATTAAGTGATTATTTGGCAATTCCTAAATTGTGGCTAGATGCAATTTCAAGCTCTATACTTATTGTGATAGGTTTACTTGATATTGTTTAGGTTCTAGCTAATCTCCTTAGAGCTTGGAGAATTAGGATTTTGTAGTTGCGAGGTAAGTAGTTTTTTAATGGGATTTTTGAAAAATAAACATGTCGCATAAATGATGTTTTTGGGTTAGACACACTTTGGGAAACTACCTATGGAAATTATATTTTCCTAAAAATTGTTGTGTCGTAACCTTAATATATATATATATATATATATATATATATATATATGATTATATATGAAAATGCATCATATTTGGTATTGCATTTGGGGAAATGCATGAATTGTTAATATGGAAAAATGAGCATCTTTTATTTAATCTTTGATAAGGAAATCTTGGATTTTATGGTATATTAGAAAATTTAAAGATGCTTATCTTGTCTTGTTATGTGGGAAATTGTTAGAAAATCATTTGACAAGAATGAAGTTGAAAACCTTACAAACTTTGTAGAAGTTAGATTATTTAAGGTTTTTCTGAAACTACTTAGATATGAACTATGTGTTTCAAAGTAATGTAACCTGTGAGTTGTTTTTACACCATGCCATGTGTGATTTCCCGGTGATCACCTGATTTGGTTTCAGTAGTCTTTGTGACAATGGAATCAAATCCAGGTCAGTGCCCTTTTACTTTGGATGACACGTTCTTCCCTGCTATCCATGGGGAGAAGAGGTTCCTTGATTGTGTGTGGGTGAGGTTGCTACCCATGGGGCCAAGACACCACATGCAAGAGAGGTCCTATTTGATGTGCTCTCTCTACTACCCATGGGGAGAGAGAAAAACCTTGAGGGTATGGGTGAGGCTGCTGTCCATGGGGCCAAGAGTTTGCATACCAGAGAGGACAATATTGTGAATGGGTGGATCCCCTGATCGGTCTATGTGGTAGTATGGTAGATTTGTGATAATTTATCTTATGTTAAATATTATGGCTTTGGAAATTATATTGTTGATGCTCACAGATTATAGTGTATAGTTTCAAGGTATTTACTTTGAGAAACTTTGTGTTTCATTATTTAATCATTCTTGTCATATTATTATTTTGAAGATGAAACTTGCATTTCCCCCACCCCCATTAAATATGCTACTTATTAGGCTCTGTCTCATCCCATTGTTTTATAAACTTTTTAGAGTAGGCAACAATATTTTGAGATAGTTTTTTGGTGGTTAACAGTAGTTAGACTAACTACTAATGGAGACTAAACTTTTGAAATGGAGATATTATATGTTGTACATCTGAAAACAGGCTTAACTCATTCTTTTGTATATTATAGTAGTTGTGACTTTATTCCCACTGATGGGATAAGTTGTTGATATGTAATTATTTATTCAGACCTCTATTATTTTGTGGCTAATGGTCATTGTAATTAATGCTTAGAGTTCTGACTTACTTTAAGAGTATATTCAATAGAATTATTACGATAATTCTTGATATTAGTACTTGATATAATTTTTGTGGATTGGATTGTCAAAAAGGGAAAAGAATAAAAAAATTTACAAGTACTTTAAGACATCTTCCTCATGCTTTGGACCCTTAGGGGTTGGGGCGTGACACGACTGCCCGCTTTTCAGGTCGCCTCCGGCTTTGCCCTTCACCTGGTGTGGGCAACTCCTCCATGTCTTCCACACTATCGGCATCAACATTGACATGTACCCTCGATGATAGGAAGGCTGCATCCAGCTCTCGCTCTTCGGAATTGTTTGGAGCTAGTTGGATAGATGATATCTGTAGGAGGCCTACGACTGTGTTCGCATTGAAAAGCCTACTCAACAACTCGTAGTGTTGCAACCCCTTTTTGCGGAACTCCTTGCATTGATGGTTGGCCTATTAACAATCATATATATGGGTTTAAATGATTTATTTATATAAAAACCAATACAAATGACTTTGGTAATTAATTATGTTCAAATTATGTTCAACACTTACCGCAATTGCACTAGTCCATGCATCATCACTTCCTACAACCGTTTTTGCAATGGGGTCCCATCCCATTCCTGTACGTCTGAGAAGCTGGGAGAAGACTTGGTGTCAAACTTTTGATCTTTGATATTTTTGCCTAAGTTGTTCTTTGTTGTAATTTTTATTTGCGCATAAGTTAAACTCATGCACAGTGGATGTCCAAAGTCCTGTCTTAAACTGGCCTTATGGCATATTCCCCCTAAGTTCCTCCTCTACCAATACATCTATGAAATGCTTCTCCACTTAGAGAGGCCACAACTTTCCATTCTCAGCATCATTTGTGGCATTTTCCATCTAAACAAATTTTGTTATACTCATATATACTCGTCATTTGAAATTTTATGATATAGATAATCAAACATGAACTTCCTACTCACTAAACTACCAAGCAGCAGGCATATAAGAGTGAATCCAAGTTAGACAATCAGCATGTGCTTTATAAAATTATAAGGACAAAAGGACGAAAACACCATAACGAAGTTAAAGGTAGAGGTTGATTTTCAAGAGTTAAAGGCAACAACAACAGTCCAAGAAAATGAAAAACAAGTATAGTAAGTACATAAGATATCATAACCATAGATTGATCTGTTATAATTGTTGTATAGCAAGCAAACTAATCATAATCTTGTTTTTCTCACAATACACTGAACAAATTGAAGTGGACATCATACACCAAAAATAGCTTCATGAAAGAATATCCAAAGCATAGATTGCTGATTACTCAATAGGTTTATAGTTACACATATAGAGCACAAGGATTTAAACACAACAATACAGTAGCCACAAAATGAAGACAAAATATATCAAAACTAGGTACAAAATGATGAACTAGCTACGAAATTATAACAGAACAAGCAAAAAAATGACGACAAATTAAAATCACATATATAAGGAACTGAAGGGAATACGATAAAATCACAGTTTCATTACATAGATGCAGACCTACCAGTAAGGGAACACGGTCAAGGGAGGAAGCACTCAAGGGTATTGATGTTCTGTATAGCACTACTGAGGTGGAAGAGGATGAGGATGTAGTTTCTAATTCCATCTGAATGAAGAAGTGAGACTAAATAAGCAACTAATGTGGGTTAATGTGATTTAAGATGAGGTAGATTTAGATGTGAAAGAAAGCCGCCAGAAAATTTGAGAAAATTTAAGAAATCTTACCTGACTAAGCCCTAGGTGACTGTGTGGCAGAAGCTTAAAGTAGAGTAGCTGTGGGTGGAGTGAAATCCATACAAGATGAGGGTCTTCAATTGGGTCGGTGAGGGTTGGGGATCTTTATTAGGGGCAGTTGGGTGAAGAATCCGATTTCTAAACAAGGATTTAAATGGGTTTGACTTCTTTTGCTGATGCATTGTAAGGGAGAAAGCTTCTACAAGAAGTCATTGATGGGTCAGTGAGTTATGCTGCTGATGGGTCAGTGAGTTATGGCACTGATGGGTTTGAGATGACTTCTGAGATTTGATCCATTGTGAAGGAGAGAGCTTAGTTGATTTTTGTGAGATGGGTCGGTAAGGAGAGTTATTGCACAGTTGGTGTGAGTTATGGCATTGGGTGAGTTATGTGAGATGGGTCGGTGAGAGGTACTGATGGGTGAAAGTTTAATGCTTTGTTGCTAATGGGTGAGAGTTGCTGATCGGTGTTAATGCTTTGCGGATTCAACGTGCTGAAGATGAGGGCAGAGGCAGGTCTGATGAGAAGAAGAGAAGAGAGAGAACGTTTGTCACATCAGGGGGACCCACATGATTTGAAAGTATTTACGGTGCTGCCACTGGAAGCGTTATTTGTTGTTTAAAAATAGGTCCCAAGTGATTTCAAAAGGTATCATTTAAAAACCATATTTTCAACAACATTTTTCAAACAACACTGAACACAGATATGTTGCCAAACATGTGTTTTTTTTTTTTTTTTTTCTTTTTTGAACACTAGTAAACACTGAACACTAGTGTTTAAAATCAGTGACCAAACGAGCTCTAAGACATCCTAAATATAAACACATAAAATGTAAAAGACGTAAATACATTTTTGGTCTCTACATTTTCACCTTATTTCTATTTTGGTCACTACTTTTTTATTTTACTACTTTTAGTATCTAAATGTAAAAAGCGTTTTATTTTAGTCCCTATTGTTACTCACTTAATGGAAATATCCTATATGGCAAATAAAGTGCACTGTTGGCACATTAAATACTGACGTGATCATTAAAATAATAAAAAAAATTATTTGGCATTTAAAAAATGCCCACATCAGCATAAAATAATAATTAAAAAAGACAAATCATCATCCACATAAACCTTTAATTCTAAAAAATTTATTTATGAATGTGAAAAAGGGGAAAAAAAAAAAACAAAAGAAACAAATAAATGGAAAAAGTTGGCGCCTGGTATTCCAAGAAGAGGTTCCATGGTCTAGTGGTCAGGACATTGGACTCTGAATCCAGTAACCCGAGTTCAAATCTCGGTGGAACCTTTTTTTTTTATTTTATTGTTGCGCCGGCGAAGAGAGAAAGAGCGAAGGCTTAAATTAAAAAGAAAAAGATGGATGATAGGGTGAGGGTGAGGCCTAGTTTAGTTGAAGGAAGAAAAAGGTAAAGTAGTTTTTGTTGGAGGATCAAGGATGGATGAGGAAGAGAGAGAGAAGATCGAGAAAACAGTGGTGGATATACTGAGGAATTCCAACCTCGACCATATTACTGAGTTCAAGCTCCGACTCCAGGCCTCCAAGCGTCTTGGGATCGACCTCTTCGAAAATGACCTCCGCAAGGCCTTTGTGCGGACTGTCCTTGAGAATTTCCTGCTCGACCTCGACCTCGACCACGATGATGATGATGATCATAAAGACCAAAACAAACACAGGCCTAACTCTAATGGAGGAGGAGCAGGCGACCGTGTTATTTGCAAGGTCCTTAATTTCACTACTTCATAATCATTTCGCTTTCTTCTTTTTAATCCCTAATTTCTGTTTTTGATATTAAAAGATTTTAATTGTATTGCTTTTAGGTTGACAACAAAGTTAGTCATTTTTGGAATCCCTAGGTTACTTATCTTATTTATACTACAAAGTTAATACTTCATGCTAGCTAAAGCTAAGGCATTTTATTAATGCTTTTCAGTTTTATTATTTAACTAGTTAATGGATATCAGTAGTAGTAGTAGATATGATGGGGGTAACATCATAAAAGGAGGAGAGCCTAATGTAATGTGGTGTTTAGAGTGATCTTTATGTTGTAAAATGAGTTTGAATCATTTCCATTCTCCAATTTCAGATATAATTAGAAAACTTCTTAACTCCTGGCGGCACTCAACACGACCCCAAACCCTTTCAAATCAGGATTCCAGCACTGAATGCTGTGAGTTTCTGTAAATGTTAGACTAAGACCACCATTGGTGTTTTTTTACCCCCAAAAAAAATAGTGTATTCAATTTCAAATGTATAATAATCATTGTATTGAGCTCCCTACTGCTTTTCCTTCTGGCAATTTTGAAATGCATTTGCTCAAAAACGCTAGCGTGTTAGTGTATTACAGTCATAATAATGATATAGGACATGGCTTGGATGCATTGTTGCCCACCACCTCCTCAACAAGTTCAACCTGGTTCACAGACACCAGCATCAAATTTGTCATTGGTCACTCACCAGATGTACAAAAACATAAAAACAAAAACAAATTTAAGAGGAAGAAAAAATACCAGTGTGTAATGTGTCTTAAAATAACTCATGTTTTGGACTATTGGATTTTTACTGGACATCTCCAATTATGTTTGGAATTGGAGAGGATCCAAACCTGTTGTGAACCATAGTTTTCATTTATTTTATTTTTTAAATTTATTGTCAATGCTCTTAGTTAATGGCAGTTGGTTTGATTCAGCTATCAAACAAGAGGAATGTGGTAATTTCAGATTTCAGAGGGAAAGCTTTGGTATCAATCAGGGAATTCTATGAGAAGGATGGAAAGCAGCTTCCTGCTGCCAAAGGTGAAAGATATACATATTGTTATACCTGTTCTTCTTTGCTTCTAATAAATCTGTTTGCTTTGTAGTCTTTGCTTGTTGATATGTTCGCTGTAATATAGTCGTCATTTGGATTTATCATTATTCCTTGCTGTTGAGAGAATTAAAATATATCTTCCTTGCGCAATTAAATAAAATTATATTTTCTATGGGAAATGAGATGGAATGTTTACACAGAATTTTAACTGATGACAGTCTATATTCTAAGCTACTTTGTTTAATTATACCCAGAGCAATGTGCACTACTTCTTAGCACTTGAAGAAATAACTCTTTCATGTTATAAAGTGCTCTTCATTTATGTGCTATGCTACAATAGAAAACAACGGTACAGTTTATGTTCTGCTTTCAATGCTAGTTCCCGTGTGATGTTGCTGAGGTAGTGTGCAAGGTTTTGGGCACTTGCTCCTCATTGATTATTGATATAAATTGTGTGTTTAGGTTTTTTAATAAGGTACAAATTTGATTACTACTTATCTAAGAAATAAATTTGATTACAATTTTTTTTTTATTCTAATTTAAACATTTTATCAATTGGTTGCATTTTCTATTCTCAATGCTTTGTTTGTAACGCAGTGCTTTTATGTTCCAAACTTTTGTCTGTACTGTCATATTTCAGGAATTAGTTTGTCACCTGAACAATGGTCAGTCTTCAGAAAGAATGTCCCTGCTATAGAGGAAGCTATTATTAAGATGGAACTGAAGTTAAGGTGAGAGCACCTTGTTAGAGTTTTAGGTTCGTGTCGTGGTCTTTTGAATATAGATTGTCATAAAACTCATAAAAAAATTTCTCCCATTAGGTAGAGAAACTGCATGGTTTCATGAATTAGAATTTGAGGTCCACAAATCTGTTATTAAACTGTAAATAATGTTGTTCTAAGCAAAAGATAGCATAATATGTGCTTAGAGCATAGCTTTAGCTAAAACAGCACCCTCTCTTGTAAGAGCAAGGGGGAGGGAGGTTCAAGACCCTCCAGATGAATGTGACTCTCTCAATTTTAAACATGTATATATGTGTGTGTGTGTGTGTACTCAAGCATGCCATGCCGGAGTAATATTTACTAATTGAATTATCTAATCAATAAAATGTAGATCCCAACTTGATGGAAAACAAATTGAAGATCTGTCTAATACAGTGAGTGATATTGCTCCCCAAGAAGTTCCTTTTGAGACTGACCGTTTTGATGGGAAGAATTACCATTGCTGGGCACTGCAGATGGAATCTTTCTTAACGCAATTAAGGATTTCATATGTACTCACCGACCCATGCCCCAATGTTACTCTAAGCCCAGAAGCAACCGCTGAAGAAATTGCTCAAGCAAAACTTGATGAACAAAAGTGGGTCAAAGATGACTACATTTGTCGTCGCAACATCTTGAGCTCTCTATCTGACCCTCTCTTTTACAAATACTCTAAGAGAGCTGGGACTGCTAAAGAACTGTGGAAAGAACTTGAGTTAGTTTATCTTTATGAAGAATTTGGAACCAAGAGATCTCAAGTTAAAAAGTATATTGATTTCCAGATGGCTGAAGAAAGGCCTATAGTTGAACAAGTTCTTGAATTCAACAGCATTGCTGACTCTATTGTTGCAGCTGGAATGTTGATTGAAGAGAACTTTCATGTCAGTGTCATCATTTCCAAACTTCCCCCATCTTGGAAGGACTTCTGCATCAAGGCGATGCGTGAGGAGTATCTACCTTTCTATAAGTTGATGGATCATTTGAGGATTGAGGAAGAGACTCGCAACCAAGGCAAGCAAGGAGATTCTTCTAATCTGTTAGGCAATCAAGTCTGGAAATTTAGACCCAATATAAAGCCTCCAAACATGCGATGGAATAGGCGGGAACAAGAAATGGATGGAAAGCCCTTAGTCTGCCACAATTGTGGCAAGAAAGGGCATCTTTCACGAAATTGTCGCAAGAAGTTTGTTAAGGAAAATAGTGGAAATGGAGTTGTGGACAATGTATCCATGCCTGTGGTCGCGGAGGTTAACATGGTTGGGGGAACTATGGAGTAGCTGATTGACATAGGCACCACCCATTGTAGTGAGAATGATCAAAGAGAAATAGCTGATTGGCAAAGTTGCTATCCATCTCAACTATAGTGACGTTCATTCCTCAAGAGCGGTCCATAATCCATATAAAATCAAGTGTATGCTTTGTTTTGAGGAAAGACGCTGAGTTCAAGTGTTCTTTCCCTATGAAGGGTGTTTGTTGCAGAAGCCCTGCAATGCAGGGTAAAAATTTCTAAATCATTTTTCTTGTACGCAGGGTTTTGAAATTGGGAATTTTTTTGTAATTAATATGGTTCTAGACTTCTAGCTGACCAGGGAAAATATATGAGACCAAACTGGAAATAAAATTAAGTATAATTAACAGTCTGGCATCTTATCCATTTCTATACAAGCATTGATCATTTAGCTAATATTTCATCTGCTGGTGTTTGCATCTTGCCATGGCTGCAACTGTTACCAGCCAATATGAGATAAAATTTCTTGAATTTGATCAGGAAGATGCAACTTATAGAAATGCCTTTAAGCAAGACCTACCAAAAAAGAGAGGATATAAAGCACAATATATAAGGGATGTCGGATTTTTTAAAAGTATAAATAGCAGCAGTTACGGCCTTCACACGGGAAACAAAACAAGAAAAATTTGATAAATAGCATCTGACCAAACTTATTTAGTTATGCAGTATATTTTTGGAAATCAAGTTCTAAGTGAAACTCGAGTTTCAAGCATTATGTTTGATTAAATTGCCATAATGCTTGGAACTCGAATTTGTTAAACTCAAGTTTGACAAATTCAAGTTCCAAAAAATATGTTACATAACTAAATAAGTTTGACCCTATGCTTTTTTCTTAAATATTTCCAAAAATCATTTTGCTTGGCAAAAAGAGGCCAACAAAACAAGATTCTGAAAATCTGAGTTCAATAATTATAATAAGGTTCAGGAAATTAACACAAGCTATTGTTTAATACCCCAAATGGTGATCTCATAATAAAATGAAAAGCAATAGTCCAACTTAGTTGATAATAGTATAATACTAACATTGGAGTTTTCTTGTCACTAAAAGTCTCAGAACACTCTATTGTAAATCAAGAGTAATGCTATAAGTATAAATTATTTTACAATATTTTTACAAATTGTTGATGTGGCAAATTCTTACTGATTTTATTTGAATTCACCCCTAACATCACTTTTTTTACTTACCAATAACCACCTACCACATTAACAATTTTTGAAAAGTTTGTTACTTTTAACATTTTTTTCATAAATTAATAGACTATTAAAAAAATTATACACATTAATCAAGCCACATAAGATTCATTTAAATCTTAATAATTTTCTAACTTTTAACCACTAAGTTTGAGAATGGCTCAAAGTTAAATATTCTAATTCAAGTTTAGCTCAGCATTCCCATTCAAGAATGCAAAAAAATTCATTTTATCTATTTACATTCTCACTTAAACAATACATCCCACATCCTGGTCTTTATTTTAGAATCCATCCCATTAAAAAATATATTAAAACCCACACTAACAACTTTATCAAAAAAAAAAAAAAAAAAAAACCCACACGGCCATACTCACAATGGGAGAGAGAAGAAATAAAAAAAAAGCAAAGAAATTATAAAACTTGCTACAGTAGGGTTCTAATTTTAGATCTTATTGTAGCAAGAGCATTTCTGTGAGGTTTTGTGTATTTGGAAATGCATTTGGCATTTTTATTTTTATTTTTTTATTTTTTATTATTTTTTTTATTTTTTTTTTGAGGAAGGTAATGCATTTTGCATTTAGTTGGGTAGCTACCACCTAATATCAGGGTTTTTTTTTTTTTTTTTAATAAATTTTTTTCTTTTGAAAGAAATAACTATAAAGCTCCTTGTTTGTTTATATACGTACGGCTCAACCCTAAGTTTTCATTTTTCAAGCTCAATGTGAGGCCCATTATTTAGACCATGGGCTACTTATATTATGGGCTATCAGCCCACCTTTGTGTGGGTCAACAATGGTTATACAAACTAAAGTTTGTGAGTGAACTAATTTTTTAAATTATCAAAATTTTGATTTCATGTTTATGAAAATACACATTTCATTCCAGTAGCCAAATTGAAATGACTACCAATACCAGATTTATGTATTAAAGTTATATATATAAGAAGCTAAAGTTAATTATAGGCCAGTCGGACCATAAACTTGACACCTAAACCGGTTTGGGTGTTTAAATGGATTGTTTCTACACAAGACTCATTCTAACTTAGTCTAACTCAGTGGGTTTATGGCAACCTATGTAATCCGAATGGTTTTTATCATCATACTAGGTTTGTGAATTTGTAAAATTACATCTATATGTCCACTCTACTGACTTCTTTAGTGTCTAATGTGTTATAATATGGTAATTTAAATATGAGAAAACCTAATGAATTAAAAAAAATGCATTTCTTTGTTTGTCTGCCTACCTCCAGAACTCACATTCTATTAAAAAAAAAAAAAACTATGTTATCATGAAATCTTGATTTAAAATTATAATGGCCAGTTTAATTTAGGTATATGCCTTTTTCTTTTTCTTTTTTTACATATTTATGTTATGATTTCTCAAACTTTTATATATATATATATATATATATATTAATTTTTTATTTAATTGTACGGTTCGACCGTTTAATCAATGACCTGGCTCATAGATTAGGTCAATGTCCAAATTGGGTTTAATAACTATCATTATAGGTCAAATCACTCAATTTATAAAACAATTTCAAGAAAATGACTTTCTATTAGAAAAAGAAAAAGAATCTATTTCTAAAATGAAATAGGATAAAGATAACATGATTGCAAAAATTTCGAGGTCTAAATTGATATAATTAATAAATAAGAAATTAATACAATCAATAAGTGAAAGACGATTTTTTTATTTTATTTTTTTGAGAATCTGAAATATGAATTTTAGATTGTATACTATATATCACATGCCAAAACAGTTAGCCCTGTAAATTGTATTTATGCTAAACTTTTTCCGTGAAGGAAGTATTTACTTCCAGTGCCCTGTAAATCACTCAATCACGCTTGACTGACTGTACTTCCGTAACAAATCAGAGAGAACAAATAAAAAATTCAGCAAAAGAAAAGGATAAAACGAAACAAATAATTAATAAATAAAGAGAATATACTAATATTCATCGCCTAAATTGTGCTTACCCAACACCATTGTATAAATTTTTTATTTGAATAGATGGAAGTGGTCAATATTTCCAAGTTTCTTCACATGATTCTATGCTACACATACTCTGATTTAGTTTATTTTATAGATGATAATTTTTTCATGCCCCATCAGTCAACCATATCCTGCCTAGATCTTGGACAATATTTAATCTGAAGGCTCCTCATTCACCTGGAAATTTTGATGGGGATATGCTTCCATCAGAAAATTTTGAATTTGACCACCACATGACTTTGCCTCTTCCTCTTCAAAAGAACTGAAAACTACATGCCATACCATGTCATGTGGATATTTCATTGCCTTTCAAAGGCAAAGAAATGTGCCAAAGTGATTCAAGCTAAAGCTGTGGGCAAAGAAAATTAGGACTGAAGCATTTTGCCTCTGATTTGGTCACGTTTTTCATTTTATTATAGCATTACCACCAAATATTGAGCGCTCGCATGTTTATTTGGGCAACTTTTAACTTTTTTTTTTTTTAATAGATTAGTATTGCAACGTTTATTATATGTATTCTTTATATTATTAGATCAAGATATCAATTGATTTTTTGTATAAGCAAAAATTGAATTACATATCTTTTTACTTTTATTTAATAACAATAAATTTAACTAGTTAAGTTAATTGAATGATAACTTCAAAGTGGATGAAGAAATTAGGTTTATGAAATGAAGATGGGTTTCAAATTCAACCAAGTCTACACTACGTGAGTTTATCAAAAAAAAAGTCTACACTACGTGTGGTCCAAGATAGAAAAGTTTTGGTCCAAGTAGAAGTAGTATATGCGAATTTGACACGTGATTATTGGGGTTTTCTCGATAGGAGGACTGTTTGAAGGATTTGTTTTGGCATACTTTTATGGTTCAATATTTCAAAGTGCCAACTTTAACTTTTTTTTAAAGGCTACACCTACACATGCACCTCCACATGATTTTTGTCGTCACAAAAATTCATTGGTTGAAAGAGCGTTGGCGACATGAAGGTTGAACAACCTTCATTGGGGGTGGGACGCGGATTCCATTGGACCACTCCATTTTATTCTTCCACCCAAGTTCTTTTTCACCCAAGATTATAGATACCTCAAACCCCTTTCTAAAAAGATGAAAGAACTAAAAAGATTGCCTAGCATTTGAGTAGAGGAGGATCTAGTCTTCATCCTTTTCATTTGCAGCTAAACAAAGCTTCCATCTTTTTTCCCAGAAAAAAAAAAAAGACAAAAACAAGAAAACATAACAAAGCTTCATTTGTACATTGGTTGCTAAAACAATAAAGAAGAAAATGAAACTCTCAAGAATCTGCCAGTTTTCATGCTTTGCTGGTTTCCCTTGAAATATAAATATCTTTAAACATTAGGAACCAAAGAGAATGTGAGATTTGATTGGCTTCCTCACTTTCTATGTCTTAGGAACCAAAGAGAATATGATACTTGATCGCCAAAAAACACAAAAAAATAGAGAGAGAATATGAGATTCACCACTCCATAACCAACCAAAGAGGAACATTGAACATAAGCTCAATTAATTTATTACGTTCAAGTTTGACACTCCAATATCTTGCCCACCTGTCAAGCACGCTGACGGCACGGTTGATTCTTCTAGTAAACAACATGCTCGTTCATTTGGTCCAAGTCCACTACACTAAACTCAGGTAAGAGGAGATAGTGGTCCAGCAAGTTCGGGAATAAATTTTTACTGAAAATACTATAGATAGAAAATAAATGGTAAAAGTTAAATAAAATAAGTAACTTATGTGGGACTCACAAATGGTAAGAAAAATAAACAATAAATCGATTTATAAGTGCATTCCAAACGAGCACCTATCACATTAAATGATGATTGACCATATTGAATAGTGGAGATAAAAGGTAGTAGACCTAGAGGTACCACTCTAGTCTAGAAGATAGAGGGATGGGACATATTCCATCAGTACATCCCCCAAATAGAAGACCCTTTGTAATGTCCCATATTTGATTGAATATTGATTAAGTGTGTGTTATGCGGGTTTATGATTGTGAGTGGAGAAGAGTAGGCCCATCCCTAGAACAATTTAGGCTCATTTTGGGATTGTCTCAGCCTAAGATAGGCCCATGCTAGCCAAGTGAATGATGAAGCATCCTAGGTGAGGGAGCCCACCTCCACGAAACTTTCCAACAAGCATCCATGTGAACCGAGGATGTAAAGCAGTGCCTTGGGGGAATTCGCCCACTGAACACTAGATCCGGTGTTGGGCACAAGTTATTAGAGTGTCACCTCAACGGCAGGAAATGGGGCCCCATTCTGATACGTGACATGACACAATGGAATAGTGGACAAAACTTAAGAAACCACTTAAGCCTCAAGGGTGGAGGGTCCCACTATCAAACTGAATATTCCCTCATTATGACTGACCCACTGAAACAAGGGTATAAATTAGAAGGGAGGGGCAATCTTAGGTACATAGGTCTTGCTCAGATTTCAGAAGGGAAGCTCAACTATTTGAAAGCCTCCTTAGCTAGGCTCAAATCAAGGTACTCCAATAGAAAAATAAAACTAGGGTGTGGTCCATCATAGCACAAAGAGCTTCAAAGATCTCCCATTGTGAGCTAAACCCAACCCAAGACACAAATAAAATGAGGGCTTAAGCTCGACAAAAGTCCAAGGTTGTTGGGAAAATGCCACCACAATTGGCTCTGTGGGAAAGCCCACCAAGCTGAAGGTCTAGGAGTGTAAACGACAGGAGCTTTATGGAAGAGCGACATATGAGTGAAGGTTTAGTAGGGTCGAGGGACAATTGCTTGAGGGTTTATCTCACACCCTCAAGCTAGTACAAGAGGGATGTAGAAGGGAGCACTACCCTTAAAACGACTTGGATGCGCAGAATGACTCACATGCAATGTCATCCAAAGGGGAATTGGTTTGTCTCATATAGACTGAAAAAGTTGTACGAGAGTGATAAGGACTAGGAATTAGAGGACTTGCATGCTCAAGTGAGAGAGCTAGAATTTGAAGCCAAAAGGAGACACCGAGGAAGGCCTATTGAAAGGCATCATTATGAGGACAGTTTAGGGAGTGGGAGTAGCCATATGAAAAGAGCACCCCAACGAAGTTCGTCTCGATTGTCCATGGATAGGTCAGTTATGACAAGGGATAAGAATCAAAGGTCCCCGAGGAGGGACGTAGAAGGCCATCCTAATATGGCTTTTGATGCAATGAGCCGAGCATTAATGAGGATATCGCAATCCCCTTTTTTTGAGGAGATCGAGAAAACTGAGGTGCCATGTCACTTCACCCCCTTTCATTCACCAACTATAACGGGAAAACGGATCCTGTGGAGCACGTGAATCATTTCACCCAGCTAATGGCCCTTTACTCCCAAAATGATGAACCAATGTGCAAGGTATTCCCTTCCAGCCTCGGTCCTACAGCGATGTGATAGTTTAATGGGCTAGAGAAGGGCTCTATCCGCAACTTTGAAGAATCGATCCAAGTTTTTAGGGCCAGATTCATGATATGTAGCTGAGTGTCACAGCCTAATGATGCCTTGTTGTCCATGACCATGGGAGATGGAGATACTCTGCGAGCTTATTTTGATAGGTATTGGGAGTTATACAATGAGATCGGGGGAAATGACGAAGAGGTGGCCGTGAGTACATTTAAATTGGGGCTCCCCTTCGATTCCGAGCTAAAAGGATCGTTAACCAAGCAACCCCTCGAGAACATGCATCAGCTGATAAGGCGTATTGAAGAGTATAAAAGGTTGGAGAATGACTAATTGCAGAATCAGGGAAAGGGCCGATCACTTTTCTTGACAAAAGAAAGAATAGGATGGGAAGTTATTAGCAAAGGCCAAGGAGAGGCATAGGGGGAGAGGGGGGGGGGACAAAATCCCATTCCTCAAGGAGAAGGGGGTAAACCTAATATTTAAGGAGCCTATACATAGGATCCTGGAGAAGATTAAGCACGGATCATTTTTCAGTTGGCCGAGAAAGATGAGTGGAGATTTGGCATGAAGGAACCAGAACCTATATTATACTTATCACCGTGAGAAAGGGCACACCACCGAGCAATGTAAGACCTTCAAAGACCATTTGAAACAGTTAACTAAGGCTAGCCACTTGAAGGAGTATGTGGTCAGTCAGGGGGTTGGAACCTCGGGGTAGGCATTTGGTAGCCAAGGAAAAGTGATGCCCCCACCCCTCGATATAATCAAGGTCATACATGCTACCCTAAACACAGGTGTTGCTATCCGCCAATGTAAGGGGGTGATCAGCATTACACTGTAGCAAGAGTTAGAACCAGCTAATCAGCTAGAAAAGAAAGCAAGAATGGGTAAGGAAAAGATAGCCTTTGATAACAAAGATCTAGAAGGGACGATGTAGCCACATGATGACGCGTTGGTTGTGACCCTCTGGATTTGGGGGTTTGTCATGAAGAGGCTAATGATTAATGAAAGGAGTAAAGTGGAAATCATGTATCCTAACTTGTATAAGGGACTAGGGCTAAAGGATGAAGATCTCACCAAGTATGACACACCTTTAATGGGTTTTGATGGGAAGATGGTGACATTGGTGGGTCAAATCAAACTACATAGGGTCACAGAGGGAAAAGAAGTAATGGTAAACTTCATCGTGGTCCTTGCCTTCTCCCCATACATGGCCATATTAGCTTGGCCATGTATCGTCCACACTGCATTTGAAAGTGAAATTCTTGACCAATTAGGGGATAGTTGTAGTACGGGATGATCAAAATGCGACTCGACAATGCTTAATAGCTGCAATTTGCCACGAGGGCAAATAGAAAGAGCAACTTGACTCGTCCCCACCATTATAGCAATTACAGGTCCTCAACCAAGATAATAGGGCTGACAGTGCAGAAGAATCAGATAAAGTCTACGTCCTTCTCGAGTAGGACAGATATTTTCAAGTGGGTAAGAGCCTTCCTTTCTTGGAAATAGTAGTACTTTTATTGTCACTAATGCAGAATTTGGATGTGTATGCTTGGAGTTTGTATGATGTCCCTAGAGTGAAGCCCTGACTTTATAGTTCATCAATTAAATATGGACCCATCCTATCCTCCCAAGAAATAGAAGCCGAGGAAATCTATCAAGCCTCATGCCGCAGCCGTGAAAGAAGAGGTGGAAAAGTTGAAATGAGTGGGTGCCATCAATGAATTATTTTTTCTAGATTGGCTAGCCAACATAGTGGTGGTAAAGAAGAAAAAAAGGAAGTGGAGGCTTTGTGTGGACTTCACTGATTTAAACAAGGCATGCCCAAAAGATCCATTCCTTGTCTCGAAGATAGACCAGTAAGCTGATGTGACATATGGGCATCCACAGATGAGCTTTTTAGATGCTTTTCAAGGGTACCATAAGATTGCCCTTGCTCTAGAAGATCAGGAGAAGGCATCATTTATATCTCTTTAAGGCAACTATCACTATACAGTAATGCCTTTCGGAATTAAAAACGTTGGAGCCACGTACCAACAAATGGTGACACGGATGTTCAGACTTCAAATTTGGAAAACTGTGGAAATGTACATAGACGACATGGTGATTAAGAGTAAAGTTTCGGGGGACCATCTTTTAGATTTGGCTAAGGTTTCTGGAATCTTGAGAAGACACAAGTTGCGACTTAATGCGTTAAAATGTGTATTTGGAGTCGATTCAGGTCAATTCCTTGGATTCTTAATTACTTGCTAAGGAATAGAAGTTAACCCCTGACCAAATAAGCGCAATTTAACACCTCAACTCTTTGACAACTACCAAGGAAGTTTAAAAGCTCACGAGCATGATAGCGGCACTAAACTGATTCGTGTCCAAGTCGGCTGACAGGTGTCATCCTTTCTTCCAGTTGCTAAGGAAATGGAAGAATTTTCATTGGATGGAGGAGTGTGACAATGCCTTTTAGAGTTTAAAGCTTTAGCTTGCCAATCCCCTAATCCTTTCTAGTACAGAGCTCGACGAAGATTCTATATATGTACTTGGTCATGTCCTGCATGCAATGAGTGTAGTACTGATTAGAGTTCATGGTGGTGTCCAAAGGCATGTGTACTATGTGAGCAAAACTTTAGTAGATTTGGAGATTCAGTATTTGCCTTTGGAAAAGGTAGCTTTGGCATTGATACACGCCATAAGGAAGCTTCCTTAGCACTTTCAAGCCCACATTGTGTATGTCTTGACCAAACACCCGTTATAGGCACTATTATGGAGGTTGGACTTCATGGGAAGGATAGCCAAGTAGGGAACCACCTTGGGATCTTTTGACATCAAATATAGGCCGAGAAGTGCAATTAAAGGATAGGTTCTTATGGACTTCGTCACCGAGTTCACTCTAGAAAGTGGGGCTGCATATGAGGTGCATCAAATCTCACCCTGACCGTGGAAAATATATGTAGATGGGGCATCAAATGCTCGGGGTTCTGGCATCAAAATAGTGTTGGAATCCCCCGAGGGCATAAGGATGGAACATTCCCTGAGGTTGGGTTTTTGGGAATCGAACAACGAAGTCGAGTGTGAAGCTTTATTGGGAAGATTTTGAGCAGTCGTGAGAATAGGAGCAATCGAGGCGGAGAAGTGTTCAGATTCCCGATTGGTCGTGTGTCAATTCCAAGGGGATTTTGAGGCAAAGGATTCGAGAATGTTAAAATATCTGAAGGTGGCTCAATCGTTGCAAGCATAATTTAGGACAGTGAAGGTTACCTAAATTTCCTGAGGGCAAAACAACCACACAAACTCCCTGGTTACACTGGCCTCTTCGGTCGGGGGATCCATACCTCGTATCATATCCGTGGAGTCAATAGATTTTCCTAGCATTTGTTAGGAGTAGAGCAACCAAGTATTGAGTATAACTGTCTCACCTAGTTGGATGGATCTCATCACTTCGTTCATCTTGAACGGAACCCTGCTCAAAGACAAGAAAGAGGCCGAGAAGATAAGGAAAAAGTCTCCTAGGTATTGGGTATCATCAGAAAAGAGACTATACAGGAGATCGTTTGGGGGCCTATACTTGGTCTACGTCCATCTCGAGGTAGTTGACAACCTCCTTGATGAGCTACATGAGGGAATTTGTGAGAGCCACACAGGAGGTAGATCATTGGCACACCTTGTGATGACACAAGGATACTGGTGGCCGAACATGCAGAGGAACACTTTGGAGTTTGTTAAGAAGTGTGACCAATGTCAAATGATGCTTTTCTTCTCAAATTTCTCATTCTCTGCCCTATGCCTTACCGATGCTTTTCTTCTCAATGACAGTTTTTTGTTTTAATATATACATCTTATGTGAAAGGGTGAACTGAAACTTAACGGGTAAAATGAAAAGACACAACTGTTCGGTGTTTTTAAATGTATACGTGGCATAAATTTATATAGCCACATAGATGCAATAATGAGTGGTTAACAAAAAGTCAAACGTTTTTCATATATATATATATATATATATGTGTGTGTGTGTGTGTGTATAAAGTATATTGATATTAACCAATACCAAAATATTTTGTTCCCCTGACCAACTAAAATAGCATTTGGTACAATATTGACTACTTTTTGTTAGACAACTTGTAAAATTACCATTGGATGTCTCACATCACTAATGGATACCTCACATCTATAATCGCAACCAGAAATCATATGGCTTATTTAGACACCATTGCAAAATATTAACATTAACACACTGCTGAATGTCTTTCATCACCATTAAATCTCCCATTATTGCAGATGGATACTCCTTACTAAACCTTTGAATGTCAATGTTATCAAAGTAGGTTTTTTTTTTTTTTTTTTTTAACACAACCAATGTGGGATAAATATCCCTATATGGTGTTAACTACTTTAATAACATCGACATCCCTTTACAAGAAAAATAATTAAATTCTAAAAAATATGTTTAAAACATGTTATTTAAGCTAAATACACTGGGTTAATGTACTTAGCTAATTATTTGGCTAATAAAATATTTGTGGATTTTAAATTCTATGTTCATAAACATATAAATTAATAAATACATGAATATATATATATATATATATGTGTGTGTGTGTGTGTGTGTGTGTGAGAGAGAGAGAGAGAGAGAGAGAATTGGGTTTAAGTTACACCTTATATAATTTTAATCACTATTACACTACTCAATTTCTTTTATTGGATGTGAATTCAAATTCATTGTTTTTAATTACATTTTCTTTTTATATTCTCCATGCCTGTAAAATTTCAAAATGATCAAAGATAAGTAACTATGTCATCTATCAAATGTTTAAATTTCAATTTTTTTTTTTTTTAATTCTAAAACTATGCATAAAATATGAATTTATAGATTGAATAGTAAGCATTTGGTTAGCACAGAATTTAGCATGCATGTTAAAAATATAGAGAACATCTAATCTAGCAATGAGATTTTCTAAATATTAATCCAATAAAATATTATTAAATAGTGTAATATTACATAAATTACACTTAAGTATAACTTGAATCCAACTATATAGGAGAGGGAGAATTGAGGCAACCCAAATTGGTAAACCGATATTAATTAATATCAAAATATTTCATTTCCTCGTAAATGGGCTACTTTAAGTGTTATTGGATACTAGCACTTGTTGGAACTTGTACAAATAATTCCAACATTGCTATATCACCTTAACATTGCTAGATGCTCTAAAGCCTTGCATCATCCATAAAGTTTCTGTGTGTTGCCAATTTCATTTGTTTACATCATATTTTATATTATTTCACTTCTAATTATCTTATTTTATTGTTAGAGGAGTACAACTGTAGTAGTCAACGGGCGTGTTTCAGACTCAACCGTCCCTACAAACCCGGTTATAACTATTGACATATCAAAGCACAACACACGTCAAAACGTATATAGTTAAAGAAATTAGACTGCACAAAGCTACCAAAACAGAACTCAGACATGTGCTACCAAAAGCGTTGTTTTCCCACATCCACAAAGTAGACCATGAAATAGCATGCAAAGGAAAAATGATGCAAGGAAAGGGGAGAGCCTATAAACACAAAAATTCCATTAATCCCTCAGAGCAGAGGACTCAATCAGCAGCGATTTTACAAGCAACCATGCTGATTTTGCACTGAACTTAGAAAATTACAATATACTAGAGATGCTAAAATTAAAAAAACATAACAAATTTATCTGCTTTTATAACCAACAATAATAGAGTCGGTTTAACTTACAAATTTAATTCAGTAATTCGCCTTGCAAGAAGAATACTTCCCATATGACAGAATATGTATAAACTATAAACAATCACAGAAAATTTGCTGCCCTACTTGGTCAATAGGTAGTAATTATTCTACTTTAGCTGGCACTGCATTTCCTTATAAGATCCACTGTTGTATATCAAAAACTGTGAAGATTTTCTCAATCGGGTTCTCCACTATGTATTACGCCTATGGACTACGTTAAATCTGATTCTCATGCTAACCAACTGATGACAATGCCTGTAAGGAGTTGGATTCCCGGGAAAATGCTGCAATCAACTTTTCCTTTGTCAGTTGGTCAGATCCTTGAGACTTGATTACAAATGTATGTAACACAGTGTCATTTGCTGCAGAGAGTTTGGACTCAACAACAGTAACTTGTGCCTCTTTGAATGCTTGGATGACCCTTGATGCAGGGTGTGAATCCAAAGGACAGCTCACCTTAACAATAACCTCATCATGGGCAGCATGAATATCAACATCAGGAACTCGATACAAATTTTCAGTGTTTGGGTTACCCTCCAAAGCTGATACATCTCTTGAAGAGCTCCCAAGGTTCTCCCTCTCCGTTTCCATGATCTTAAGCTTTGCCTGCAGTTCATTGATGTAAGAAATGGCATCTCCCAACAAGGAGGCTTTGTCCATCTTGGAGATATTGGGTACAACAGCTCGTAATGCATAGAACCGCTGATTCAGCTTCTCCCGCCGCTGCCTCTCTGCCTCTACATGATTGAGCGGTTCTTCTCTTCCATTTGCAGGCTTTCTACCTCGTTTCCTGGGCCTCCTTTCATCGGCTGCAGTTGCCCGTTCTTCCTTGCAAGAAGCTTCAACATCTGAATGCTCAGATTCAGCACTAATTGGCCGGGAAATCACAGAAGGCCTTGAGGTGGCCCCTGAAAAATCAATTTGCATTTGCAACTGCTTTTGTGGCTGGTAGTTGTTTAGCCGAAATTCTTCTCTAGCTCCATTAACAAGCTCCTGTAAGTTATTGGTGGCATGCGGACCATAAATTTCTGCCGGACCTCCCTGTTTCACACCATGAATATGTCCCCAACTTGAACCATGGATACCATTTCGTGGGCTAGGGTATGCAATCTTACTCCCATTAGGGTAGGCTTCCCACGGCCTCTCTTCCATCTTTCTAATAGCAAGTTTCTCTCTGTAATGGGGACGGCCCAAGTTACCCAAGTTCAATTCCTGCCCAAAAATCTTTGGAATTCCTTCCACTCTATCCACAATCCCCAAATTTGTAAAAGGGGTATTTTCATCTTTCTTCTCATTAATCACCGACAACACTGGCACCGAGTTAATCCTTCCAGGAGAGGGATGTGTTGAGAATGAAGATCTTATTGACTGCAACAATTCCAAACTTTCACCCACAGATCTCACTGAACCCAATTCAAAGACACCCACGTCAGTTGGGACTAAAACAATGGTCTGGATACCAGCAGATTTAGCAAGGAAGGACCGGACACAATAATCAGACTGTGATGTCAATGTGTCAGAGAGCCAAACATGTTTCCCTGATGCAAAACACTTGCCAGGACCGCCCTCCCCGCGAGGGAAGGAGAAATACATGGATGCAAGAAAGAACATCTCTGTATCAGTAACCCTGTCCAATCCTAAGGCATAATTTTCCTCCTCTGATCCCCCAAACAATGTGTGCAGCTTTTGAAGCACCCTTTTCCTCATCTTCTGCTGAGCCTCGTCCTCAAGCCGAAGATTCAGAATTTGCATAGCTTGGGACTCCTCACCCTCCCTAGGCTCCCTACAAGATCCATCCCCCCAACCCAAAACCCAATCCCCGGACTTAGACCTTGAAAGTTGCCAAAAGATTGCATAATTCCAGCTGAAATTCAAGGCGCTGGGGTTGGGGTTGGGGTTGGGGTTGGGCCGGTCCACGAGATCCGAAAGCTTGTTCTGCAAATTCTCATCACTCCCCACAGCCATTAACAAATTCTCATTTGAAACCGAGCTTGATATCAAGTAATCATAAGCCCGAGTACCCAGAACCGCTGCAACCATGGTCTTATCCTCATCATTCCAAACCCCACCACCCAAACCCACCTCAATCTTCATCTCTAAAACCCACCAATAATAACAACTCTTAAAAATCTTAATATTTTCAATACCCAGATCAAATCTCAGTCCCAAAAAACCCTTGGCGTTGTTAAAAATCCATGTTTATTTAGCACCAGCCTCAAATCCCGACCAAAACCCACATAGTTTTCCTAAGCCATAACTACAAATTCAGATCTCACAACCTCTATATCTAAGTAATATAAAAGCAAACCCAGGAAAAAAAAAAAAAAACCAAAATATAAAAGGACTTGAAAGATAATACACACCGGTTTTGGCTACCAAAATGGGATTCTGATGATGATGATGATGCGACCGTTGGATAAGACAGCAGGGTGACAAATAATCTCAGATAACAGTACAAACAAACATTCCCAGAAAACTGAAAGATGTTCAATTGGTGAAATAAAGTAATTTTCTAGGAAAACAAACAAAGAAACAAGCTATAAACAGTTCAGAAACAATAGCGAAAGCAAAAGCCTTCTCTTTCTCTCTTCTTTCTAGCAAAGTGAAGGTCAGACTCAAGAGTGTGAGAGAGAGATACAAATGAGGTTTTTCATTTCTTTTTTTCTTTTTCTTTTTTAGTTTTTCTCTTTTTTATATATTTATTATTTTTGTACATGTTAGTAACTCTTAACCATGGTTAGAGTCAAGGTCAGAAATTAACCAGGATTATTTGGTTGGAGGTTGAGAAGTAGTCGGCAAGAGATTTGTGTTGGTTTTCTTTTCGTTTGTTTGTTTGTTGGGAGCTGAGCAACACAGTAAGGTACTAGGAAACACCTGAAACACACCACTATTCACACGTTATCATCTCTCACCCCACTTTCTACAATTTTGTAACTGTTTATTTTGCGGAGTGAAAATTATTGCTTTTTTTTTTTTTTTTTTTGGGCTACCAAACGAAATGTAATATTATATTAATTTCTCTTTTCGGTGATTTTAATTAATGATCAACTCTGCTTTCATGTCCAATTTTATAATTTATTGACTTGTATGGCTGTAAATAGTTAACATTTTCTACCTATTATAAACTTGTGCGATCTATCACTTTTCGTTGATCACTCATAATTACATAAATTAATCAATTATAAAATTAAATGTGTGATTAACATGTCTTTAAGAGTCTAAAATGAAAAATGGTAAGTTTTTACTACACAAAACTTACAAGTTGATGTGATAATAAATGTGAGTAGTGGGCTCTAATCACTTCATGAATAAATATTTATATACTTAAATTATCACTTTATGATAGGTAACACATCAAATTATAAGTTTTTGAAATACATATAAAGTAACGTTACGGACACAAACTATTTTACAATATTTTTATAAACTGCTAATGTGGCAAATTCTTACGAGTTCTAATATGGGTTCATCACTAACATCATATTTTTACTTGCAATAACTATTTGGAAAATACTAAAGTCACATTAGTTTGTAAAAATATTGTAAAATAATTTGTGTCTGTAGCATTATTCATATATATATATATATAGCATTACTCCACTAGTTCACTAGAAATCAATGCTCTCTCCTTTCACAAATTTTCGTGATTCTCATGCCAGATATTGGCACGCAATAACTTTCTTTTCTTCTTCTTTTTTCCTCCTAAAAGATAGAAACGCAATAACTTATACACATGTACAACCCGTGATACTGACTCTAATTCACACAATAATAATGACGTTCTTATCTTATGATTTTCTTCCTCTCTCTTGGTTTTTTTTATGTAAAGTGTGGAAGTGAGATTTCATCCCAAGTTTTTTTTTTTTTCTTTTTTTTTTTATATGAATAAATTTTTTAGAATCCTTCATAGGAAGAATTAGTCAGTACTAAACCACGAGGCTTTTGCCTTCGTATGGAATGCTTTAATTATATGTAATGAAAGATTAAAATAAAATTGAATAAAAGGCTTGTTGGAATGAGCTTTTCCTCATTCCGAAAGAAAATGTACACTTTTTTAAAGAATTACTTTTTCCTAAGGTGTAATTGTACTTTAACACAAAAATAAAATACATTAAATATTTCAATGAAAATACGTCTCTCTCTCTCTCTCTCTCTCTCTCTCTGCGCAATGTTACATTAAATATAGGGTTAGGTTCAAGTTATATCTGGTGTAACTTTTAAGTAATATTACACTATCTAATAACTTGTTACAGAATTCATATTTTGAAAATCTCATTGTTGAATTTCATGATCTATATGTTTTTACATTCATGCCAATTTTCATATCAATTGGATATTATTTACTATTTGATTTATAAACTCATATTTTATACATTATTTTAAACCACAAAAACTTGAATTTAAACAATTTATTGATGATATAGTTATTAATCTTTGATCACCTTGACATTTTGCAAACATGGAGAATATACAAAGATAATGTAATCCAACGGTGAATTTGTCAAAATTCGCATCCAATTAAAAAATATTGAGTTGTGTAATATTGCTTAAAGTTACACCATGTGTAACTTTAACTTGACATCACCCAATAACTTGCTATAAAATTTTTATTTTGAAAATCCCACCATTGGATTACATGGTTTATATGTTCTTAACATGCATGCCAATTTTTATAACAATCAGATGTTATTTACCATTTAATTTATAATCTCATCTTTTATGTATTATTTTAAATTGCAAAAATTTGAATTTAAACAATTGATTGATTGCATAATTATTGATCTTTGATCACCTTTGTGGGCAGTGAGTTTCGACAAGGTCTCTAAATAAAATTCTTCATTTTGTTTGGTAAATGTACAGACCAAGTCCCCTTCCATAGATTTTTATCTTGAATCTTAGACTCTTCCTGGAGCTCTAATTTTGCCTCCTCCTTCAAAAAACGATAACCAAATTTGTAGGTATAGCTTCCATCCTTTGTAAGAGGCTAAAAAGGGTGTCCTTTGACCCAATTTGTGCAAGAGGAATTTTTTTTTATTAACTTAGCTTCTTGTGGGGCAAAAATACCATCGATCATCTCATAGTTCCATTACCTTACTTTTGCCTCGATCAAGGTATCCACTGTGGCTTCCTCCATTGAAGGGACTGTGGGTGATGATACTAGGAGAGGATGTTTTCTTGGCAACTAATGATTTTTCCATATCTTCACAAATATCCCATCCCCCATTCGCCACCTAGAGCCTCTAAGAATCACATCCTGACCCTTTAGAATACTTCTGCAGATGTAAGAGCCCGACCTTGAAAGTGATTTAACTCTATATAAATGGGAATAAAATCATTATTGAATTCTACTTTAATGGATGCACTTACATGCCAAAAGAAAATAAATAAATAAAAATGATGCTTTTGCATAACCCATCCCTCAAGAAGAACATCTATCATAGGAATATTCCAATCCATCGTTAGAGCACTCACATTGGGAATGACATATGCCATATGTAGGGAAAATTTAGTATAAAAACCCAAAACTCCTCACATATCTGAACTTGTAAAAACCAACTATTGCAAAAAAGTTTGCAATAGTGCTACAGTGCAATTCTAAAGGTAGAATTGCACTATAGCTCAATTCTAAAAAAAAAAACTAATATTTTATTCACTTACTTTATCGATTCCTCTCACTCTCTCACCGGGTTTTTGGGTTTTGAGTTTTTGCTTTTATTTGAGTTTTGAGATATATTATTTTATTGTGTAGAAATATTATTTTAATGTATTGTATTGTAAAATAAAAGTTGGAATGTTGAGAGTATTATAAAATTGTATGATATAATTAATAAAGTAATTTTTTGAGATGGTAAAATAGGATGTGATGGAATTATGAGATATGAATGCTCTAAGTTGCTTCTATGCTTTTCTTGGCTTAATTTTTACTATTTCTTTAGATTCGTCATCACTACTTGTGTAGATGTTTACACTTATCTCCAATTCTGTTTTTTCTTTTTCTTTTTCTTTTTTTAAAATTTTAATTGATGGAAAAACTTTTCCATCACATGTTGTGCCTGTTGGTGCATTTGTAAGCTTCATAGTCATGAAAATAAAATGAGGTTGACTGAGTGGGCCCCAAACGTTAATAAAAAAAAAAGGTTTTTAACAAAAAGATGTACAATTAAACCAATTAGAATATCGGTTGAACTATAAATTTAGTTATTTGATACTATAAAAAAAAGGTATGGTTTTATTTTAACTTTCAATACAATAAAATAATATATCCATTACAATAAAATAATATGTTTACTACAATAAAATAATATATCCACTATAATAAACAACCATCACAACCGCCACCACATAATAGCAAATAATCGTCTAGTGTAATAATAATATTTTTTTAAAAAAAAAAACCAAAAGAGCACATAAATGGTTGTGCACTGTAGCAATAAGCTAAAATTTTTTAGCTATGATACCACCATTGCATGCATCATGCTTTTTAGTATTGGTGGTGCTAAAAATAGCAATATGACTTTTTAGTACCACCAATGCTATTGCTCTTAGTATAACCATTCGTTTGTGCTTTTTTTTTTTTTTTTTTTTTTTTTTTTTTTTCATTGGCATTATCATTGTTGAAAGTTACACAAAGAAATCATGGGTACATAAAAGTAAAAGAATAAAAAAAGAAATCTGATAAGTTTAGGTTTCAAAGTAACTTAATACAAAAGATTAAAGTGTCATTTAGGGCTGTAACGGCAAGGCCAATTGGTGGAACTTAATTGAGTGGAATCAAAGGCAAAACAAAAGTTGAAAATGATTCCAAGCGAAAGGTCTCAAATTGAGGGCTCGTTTTCCAATTTGATTTGAGGAAAAAGAAAAGAAAATATATTTTAGTAGTTTGTTTATCTGTTGGGTAACGAATGTATTACATCAAACTTTTTATTGTTATCTAATTCTAATCTATTAAACATTCCACGCGTTTCTTTCTTTCTTATATAATTTCCTAAACAAAGTCATATTGGTCAATTTTGTCGCTCCCACAAAATGTCAAGGGTAAATTAAAAAATAAAAACATACCTTTTAAAATTCACGTATACACATGGAATTAAAATTCAAAATAATTTGAGATTTAGATAAATTTTTTAGGACAAAATTGGCAAATGCCCTTTTCGGGCAAAAAAAGCAGCATTATGTCTTATTTCCCAAAATAATGAGAGAAATGTCCCTATTTTGAAACTCGATTTTCTCAAAATCGAGTTAAACCCTATAGTAGCGTTTTTAAGGACCCTATGGTGACGTTTTAAAGACCTATAGTGGCGTTTTAAAACTCGATCTCCTTGAAATCGAGTTATAGGTAAAAAAAGAAAAAAAAAGAAAAAAAGCATTGCATGTAACTCGAGTTCATAGAGCTCGGGTTCCCAAACGTCACTATAGGTCCTTAAAACGTCACTATAGGCTCCTTAAAACGCCACTATAGGGCTTCAGAATTTTTTTTTTTTTTTTTAAACTCGATTTTGAGATAATCAAGTTTCAAAAGAGGGGCATTTCCCTAATTAGTTTGGAAAAATTAGCAAAATGCTGGATTTTTTTTTGAAAGGGGCATTTGCCCATTTTCTCCCAATTTTTTAGGAAGAAAACATAAACATAAACATTAATTTCTCCTTTTTTGGTGAAAAACATTTATCCTTCCTTGATATAATGGTGGGTATCCTTGACTGATTACTTTGGTTACACATGTATATATTACTTACATCCATTAAGTTTGAAATCGTTTCTACATCATTTGCTTTAACTATTAATTTTTTTCTCTGAAAAAAAACTATTAAATCTTAAAAATTATACCTTCGACTATTACAACAATATCAATATGCTCCTTTCATTAATATATGTTAAAATCTTACTATTAACAATTTAAGAAAAAAATAATCATTTTTTGGAGTTTTTACTGAAAAAGAAAATGCTATTTTTAGACAAGTTAACTATAAAATGTGATGGAGAATAAAGGAAATGGCACATTGGCAACATTGAAATGATTAGGCATGTAAAACCAAAGTTTTGAGAGTTGAGAGAGCAATTTAAAAGTGACCCAAAACTTAAAGACGTAAAATATATTTTAACCTTATTCTATTTCTCCTTTTTAACTACTTTGAATACATTTGAAGTGTAGATAGATAATACAAATTTTTTTTAATAGATAAGTAGTGGGAAAAAGATAGATAGGGATCAAACCACAGACACAAGACACCTAGAGAAGAGAAACAAAGACATTTTTTAAAAAATATGACAGAAGATGTTAAATAAAGAAAATGCCAAGATGAAGATTAAATATTTTGGAAAGTCATTTGTTTCCTTTTTTTGGGGTGGGAGTCAAAGGAGGCAACCAGGCAAGTCAAATATGTGTTACAAAAACTAGGAAAGGGATATGTGACAATTAGGTTAGAAGACAATTAGGTTCTTAAAAAACAATTTTGGAAGCCTGTTTAGAGCAAGTTGGATATTTGATTAAATGAATTATTCATTCATGTTAGAAGTGTGTGTGATTAAATTCTATAAAGACCTAGTGTAAAACCTTTGGTTTACATCCACTAATAAAGATATGTGACATCATCGTATTACTAAAACATGAATACATTTGATCACACATGATAACATCTCAATTATACCTAATGTATCCCTACTCTCTCCACTCTAGCTCCTCTTATAACAAGGAGCATCAAACCTCCACCCTGTTACACCTTCCACCAAACATGTTGCCACGCATCCTACCAACACCCACTTTCACAACCCACCACCACCGCCGCTAATAAAAACTAGCAAAGCCATCGCCACTCACAAAACCTAAGAGCAACCCACCATCGTCACTACCAAACAACCTATAAAACTTAGCAACACACAACCCATTTCAACCCAAAATATAGATTTAGCAATCCAAGAAAGGCCGAAATCAGAGTTGGAGAAGGATTCGTACATGAGAATGATAGGTTGGTGGACGAAATCAGCATTAGAGTAAGAGAGGTAGAGGAGAGAGAGGTACCAACTTGTGAGCTTGGACAAAGAAAGGAGACAAAGGCACTGAGTTGAGAGAGAGAAGAGAGTGGCATAGACTTAAGGCTCCGTTTGGAAGTTCATAAGGGAATGGAATGAAATGATCATAAGATAATGGAAATGAATGGAATGGAATGAAATGTATAAGTAAGAAAAAAGAATGGAAAAGAATGAAATGGAATGGAATTGTGTAACTTTGATTGGATGTTTTAAAATAAAAGAATGAAAATGAATGGATTGAATATATAGGGGTATTTTGGGAGTTTTAGTAAAATAATTATTAAATCTAATTTCATTCCCTTCCATTCCTCCCAATTTGGGAGGAATGAAAATTTGAGGTTTCAAGAGAATAGAGAGGAATAAGTGTTCCCTTCTACCCATTCCATTCCCTCCTATTTAAATTCCCAAACAAGGGAATGAACTTTCCATTCACTCTATTAAAACTCCCAAACAAGAAAATGGAAGAATATTCTAAAATTATTCTTTTAATTCATTTCCAGATGGCAGAGGAGAGGCATCGATTTTTTTAAGAAAAAGAGACAATGATTTGATAAAGATGAGAGAAATTAATAAACAAAAACTAGCAACTTGCTATAGTAGTTGCTATTAGTAGCAATTTACTGTAGCGGGTTGCTAAAAAGATTTAGATTTAAGGTTTGTTTGTATTACGCGTCTGCGTTTGCGTGTTCGCATTTCAGGGCTTTTTTTTTTTTTTTTTTTTTTTTTTTTTTTTTTTTTTTTTAAACCAGAGTGTTATTCATTGTTCATTGGCCATGAACAACGTATTTAGGCCAATGAACAGTGCCAAATAGTAATAAATAGTAATTTTTTTTTTAGCAAAATAAACCGTATCCAAACGCACACTTAGTACCACCAATAAAGTGTGCTTTTGGAGCTTGGGATGTTACAAATAGCTTTTTAAGAGTATTATTATTGGTGGAAGCAAATAAGTAAAATGCTAAATTTAGCAACTAAATACAACAGAAGTGGAACAAAAGTGTACTTAATCATTGGAGCAAAAGCCAAATTTTTTAGCTGTTAAGTTACAGTGCAAAGCCAAAGATGGTTGTGCACTGTAGTTAAGATGGTAAAATATATATATATATATTAAAAGATTTATTATTTTATTGTGTTGGTGGTAATGGTTGTTTTTTATTGTAGTACATATATTATTTTATTGTATTGGTGGTGATGGTTGTTATTTATTGTAATAGATATATTATTTTATTATGTTGAATGTTAAAATAAAATCACCGATATTGAGTATTTTGTAAAAATAAAACAGTAAAATATATAAAATAACTTTTTGTAGTATCATGTTACTAAATTTTTGACACCATAAATACTGATGCTCTAACACTTTTGTTGTGAATGCTCAAGGTGTAGTATAACACAATTACACAAAGGTGTTTACCAAGAAAAAAAGAAAAACACAAAGATATGAGATGATTTTAACTGGAAAATGACAAATGAATTATTAATTGATGATTATTTTAGTATTATTTATTATTCATCACGCACTCCTCTCCAGCTCGCCTATCACGCGTTTTGGGCGGCTCCATCATGTAATTCTCAGAACAAACACGTTTTGCACAGAAAACGCGCGCCACGCTTTTATAGTGGGCCCCACTACACGTGTTTAAATCACATCAATCTTCAATTGTTAATTGAATCCAATAATAAAAGTTAAAAAAAAAAAAAAAATACAGTGATGAAGGTGGTGAAGAGCACGTGAAGCAAGTGGGTAGGAGTTAGGAGGAGTTGTAAGAAGCACGTGATGCGCATTTAATATTTCGCATTTTTTTTTTTAATTTAAAATTTAGAGGTTATGTGTTTGGCGTGTGCTCATAATTCCGTGTGCTCATATTTGATATTTGAAATTTCCGTGTGCTCATATTTGATGTTTGATATTTCGTACCGATTGGGTACAGCTGAAACGCAGTACGTCTGCGTTTAAGCGCATTTTTTTTTTTTTTTTTTAAGAAGCAAGTTTCAGTGCTTTTTATTGGATTCTGTGTAATAAACATTTACAAAATTTTTTTTTTAACAAAATTTTTATTAAAAATAGATCTGGCATTATTTATATATTTAAAAATTATTTTACTATCATATTTTCAATTTTTAATTTTCAGTTTTCAGCAATATAAGCATTATCCAAACATATGGAACTTTTAAATTCTCTTCCGCGCTTCCCAAACGCATATTTTGCATTTCTTTCAAATATTTTTTTTTTAACCAACGTTTGGTGCACTGTTCATGAGACATGAATAGTTCACCGAGGCATATGAACAGTAAAAAATAAGTGAACAGTAAATTTTTCACACATTTAAAAATTATTTTGTTACATTGTTTTCAGTTTTCAGTTTCAGTTAAAATAAGTTGTGTGAGGGCCAGTTAATCAATAATTATTAAAACCGTGTTAACGCCTGTGGCCCATCCGAGGACGTTAAACCATCCGAGGAGGCCCACATAAAGTTATAAGGGGAACCAAATGAAAAGAGGAGTAGATATCACATGAGATGGGTCCAGTATTCGTTCGAGGACAACATCCTTCTCGGCAATATGTGTCCGAGGATGACTTGAATGCCGTATTGTCACAAACGCACTTCAAAGCTACATTACCACTAAAGGTGGGACATGGGGCTAAGGATAAGAAAGAAAAGATAAACAAATATCTTTAACAACTGCTGCATCCGCATTAATTGCTTCTCAACCAACTCTCTGGTCGCATTAATGTGGAGGTGATGCTTGAATAGTGATGAAGCAGCCTTACAGTTGCTGGTTGAAGGTTCCAGGAAGTATTAGATGGGACATGAAGGGATCCCCTGAATCCAATCTACACGTATGTGGTGAAGATGACACCAAGAGAGCGGTATATAACATAGAAGAATGCATTAAGAGGAAAGAGGCGAACTTCTAAACAATTAATGCTTAGAAGAAAATCTTACGAAATAAAGAACTTAACTTGTTTCAAGAACAAATTAATAGTAATATTTGTATTAATCCATCTAGAAACGTTAAGTTTAATCGTTTTTCTTCTAAAGTTAATCTAGTTCTTTTATATCCACGTTCTACAAATTTATTGTTTGGGCCTTTAGCGTTCGAACCCAATACGAGTTTGAGATCGATACAAATTGAGTCCTTACAATTGGCGCCATCTGTGGGAAGAGCTTGATTTAGATCAAAAGAAATCTGGTTCAACGTTCATGATGGAGGAAGTAGGTCCACATCACTACGCAGCAGGACCACAGCAGGTAGATGCCAACCCACATCAAGCAGAGTCAAGAGGTTCCCAGCATGGTAATCCGCACCGGAGTCTTGAACGGAGAGAAAGCCGTGAGGGGAGTGTGCACACAAATCATACCATCAAAAGTCACTCTCGTGGGAAGAGTCATGTTTCCCATGCAAAGAATGACAGGGACCTGCAACGTGAAATTGACGAGTTGAAGAGAGAGTTGCACCATGCCTGACGAGGACGTTCCCCGCCTAGCTCCGAACCATCATCCGAAGAGACGGATGGAGCTAGTTATAGGCAGAGATCCAGAACTCTGCCTAGTGAGACTTTTTCCTACGAAGAGGAGCACAACCATCGACATAGGTGCAAAATCCCGCCTCGTAGGGGCTTGGGGAACAACGCCATGAACAAAGCGTTAAGCCAAGTCTCCAAATCACCCTTCACAAGGAATATAGAAGACGCGATTCTTCCTCGGCGATTCCATCAGCCTACATTCACCCTATATGATGGTTGGACAGACCCAATAGAATACGTTAGCCATTTTAGCCAAAGGATGGCTATCTACTCCAGAGATGAGGCCTTGATGTGCAAGGTCTTTCCATCAAGTTTGGGTCCAATGGTGATGAGATGGTTCAACGGTTTAAGGGCCAACTCTATTGAGTCCTTCAAAAAGCTTACCCGGGCTTTTAGCGCTCGCTTTATCACTTGCAGTAGGGTTCCTCGGCCTTTGGGATCCTTGCTATCTATGTCCATGCGAAAGGGCGAGACTCTTAAAACTTATTCAGATAGATACTGGGAAATGTTTAATGAGATAGAGGGAGAGCATGATGATGTGGCTATAAGTACTTTCAAAGCTGGTCTTCCAATCGAGCATGATTTAAGGAAATTTCTAACTGGTAAACCTGTTACCAGTGTACACCAATTGATGGATAGGATTGACAAGTACAGAAGAGTAGAAGAAGACCAATTTTAGGGAAAAGGAAAGACCAAGGTAATCCCTCAAGAGATGAGGGATTTCAGGCCGGACCGTTACAATAGTAACTGACCTCGGAAAGACTTCGTTGGACAATTAGGTTCTGTTGACACCCAAGTGGTTAATGCAGTGTTTCGGGAGCCAGTGCAGCAGGTATTGGAGAATATAAAGAATGAGCCATTTTTTAAATGGCCAAACAAGATGGTAGGAAAGCCTAAAAGACGCAACACGAACCTTTATTGCCACTATCATTAGGATCATGGGCACACGACGGAGGATTGCAGGAATTTATGGGACCATTGGGAGCAGCTGGTCCGAAAGGGGAAATTGAAGCAACTCTTACATCATTCCAGTGGTAAGGTATGCCAAGCAGGCTCAGAGATGCGTGGGGATGTTTCTTCAAGACTCCCCCTTGGCACAATAAATGTTATTTTTGCCGCCCCAGGAAGGACTGGATCTTGTCCTTCTAGGATACTGTCGGTGTTCCGACCTCCGGCCGAGGAGCATTGCCAAGCGTAAAAAAGAGCCAAGGTGGACATCCCCCTGATTTTGGGCTTTTTGGATGAGGACAAGGTTGGAACCATACAGCCCTATGATGATGCTCTGGTGGTCACGCTGAGAATTGGTGGGTACGATGTAAAAAGGGTGATGATTGATCAAGGTAGTACTGTTGATATAATGTACCCAGATTTGTATAAAGGGCTAGGTTTGAAGCCTGAGAACTTAGCAACCTACAGTTCCCCTCTAGTGAGTTTTGAGGGAAGGATGGTCGTTCCAAAAGGACAGATCAGACTACCTGTGCAAACCGGTATGGATGTGGTAGAGGTGGACTTCATTGTTGTAGACGTTTTCTCTCCATACACGGCCATTATGGGCAGACCTTGGCTTCATACCCTGGGAGCAGTCTCATCTACTCTACATTAGAAGGTGAATTACCCATCTAGAGGCCAAGTATTGGAGATAGTAGGAAGTCAGGTTGTAGCTCGACAGTGCCTGGTAGCAGCTATCCAACATCGGCCTGAGGTAGAGACCTCGGCTACCACCAATAATGGATTATAGCAATTTAAACCCCTAGCATTACCCTTAGATGGACCAACCGACGAGGTAAAGTGTGAAGATTTGGAAAGGGTAATTGTTACTGATGATCCGGAAATATTTTTCCAGGTTGGGGCTAAACTGCCTTTGCCAGAGAAGGAGCGATTGCTAGAATTCCTCAGAGAAAATGTAGATGTGTTCGCATGGAGCCCATATGAAACCCCAGGTGTAGATCTGAATTTCATTTGTCATCGACTCAACGTGAATCCTTCCGTTATTCCAAAAAGACAGCCACCTTGGCGAGTATCAAAAGAGCACGCCAAAGCTGTCAGAAGTGAGGTGGCCAAGCTTGAGCAGGTTGGGGCTATCAAAGAATTTTTTTTACCCTCAATGGTTAGCTAATATGATGGTGGTAAAGAAGAAGATGGGAAAGTGGCGAGTGTGCGTGGATTTCATGGATCTCAATAAGACTTGTCCCAAGGATCCTTTTCCCATGTCGAAGATAGACCAGTTGGTGGATGCAACTGTTGGTCATTCTTGGATGAGTTTTTTGGATGTCTTTCAAGGATATCACCAAATACCACTAGCATTGGACGATCAAGAGAAGATGGCTTTTACCACCCCTATTGGAAACTATCATTATAAAGTGATGCCCTTTGGTTTGAAAAATGCAGGATCTACCTATCAACGGATGATGACTAAAATGTTCGAACCACAACTGGGAAGAAACATTGAAGTCTATATCGATGATATGGTAGTGAAGAGTAAAGTGGTGTCCGAACATGTGGAAGATCTTATGAACATCTTTGGAATACTGAGAAAGCATAAGTTACGTCTGAATACTTCAAAGTGTTCCTTTGGTACAAGCTCCGGGAGGTTCTTGGGGTACATAGTGACTCATAGAGGAATTGAGGTGAACCCAGATCAGATTAAAGCCATCAATGATTTACAAGCACCTCGGAATCCCAAAGAGGTGCAAAAACTAACTGGAATGACTGCTGCTTTGAACCGATTTATCTCCAGGTCAGCCGAGAGGTGTCGTCCCTTTTTCCTTCTACTACATAAGTGGAAAGGATTTGAATGGACCGAGGAGTGTACTGTGGCGTTTCAGCAGTTGAAAGAGTACTTGTCCAGGCCACCATCATGTCTAGTCCTGAGGTGGATGAGGTCCTGTTTGCTTATCTGGCAGATGCCCCTCATGCAGTTAGTTTTGTCTTAATACGAAAGGATAGCGGCGTCCAAAGACCAGTTTATTACGTAAGTAAGTTCCTTCATGAAGCTGATGTGAGATACTTATCATTGGAAAAGGCCATCTTGGCGGTGGTCCATGCAACACGCAAACTTCCACATTACTTTCAGGCCTATACTGTGGTTATTTTAACTCAGCTACCTCTCAAGTCTATACTTAGAAGTGCAGATTATACTGGGAGAATTGCTAAGTGGGGCACAATCCTAGGTGCTTTCGACATCAAGTATATGCCTCGCACCTTTGTGAAAGGCCAAGTCCTTGCCGATCTGGTAGCTGAGTTCACCGAGTGTCCAGAAGAAGCTAACATAAAGCAAAGTGACATGGATGAAAAGTCGGTTGGTCTGATCTCCACATAAGACGGTTCCTCTTGAAGAGTATATGTGGACGGAGCAGCAAACCAACGGGGGCAGGATTGGGGCTAGTTTTGATATCCCTTGAAAAGATCATCATTAAGAAATCCTTGAGGTTAGGATTCTGGGCTACTAACAACGAAGCAAAATATGAAACTTTGTTGATGGGAATGAGTATGGTCCAGAAAATGGGTGGAAAGGTAGCAGAATTATTCTCAAATTCAAGATTGGTAGTCGGCTAAGTGAAAGGAGAACTGGAAGCCCGAGATCCAAGAATGCAGGGATATTTGAGTCAAGTTAGGCGTATGCAAACGAAATTTAAATCTTTTGACTTGTCGCATATCCCCCGAGGTGAAAATACCCACGCCGATTCCCCGGCAACCTTTGCCACCTCTTTAACATGGAGTTTTCCTCGGGTGATAATCGTCGAAGATTTGTATACCCCTACCCCACCAGGAAAGGACGTACGGCAGGTTCATCAAGTCAATCTAGCGCCGAGCTGGATGGATCCCATATTGAAATTCCTCGAAAGTGACACCTTGCCCGAAGAGAAAATAGAAGCTGAGAAAATACGAAGGAAAGCTCCTCGGTTTTGGTTATCCGAGGACAAAAAGTTATACAAACGGTCTTTTTTTGGGCCGTACCTACTTTGTATACATCCCGAGATGTCAGAGTCACTCATAGAGGAACTGCATGAAGGCATTTGTGGAAGTCATACGGGGGGAAGGTCCCTATCACATCGGGCCATTACTCAAGGATATTGGTATCCAAATATGCAGAAGGAAGTGCAGGAGTATGTTAGAAAATGTGACCAATGTCAGAGGTTCGCTCCAAACATCCACCAGCCTGGAGGAATTCTTAACCTTCTGTCCAGGCCTTGGCCTTTTACTCAATGGGGGCTAGATATTGTCGGCCCTTTTCCTAAAACCTTAGGAAACAAAAAGTATCTGCTGGTCGGCACAGATTATTTTACTAAATGGGTCGAAACTGAACCTTTGGCTAACATCAGAGACGTAGATGTTAAGAGGTTTATCTGGAAGAATATTGTTACGTGATTTGGAACTCCGCGCACTCATGTCTCGGATAATGGCCTTCAATTTGATAGTAAGGCCTTCAGGCAATACTGTTCAGACTTAGGTATAAAGTATAGATATTCCACTCTGACCTATCCTCAAGAGAATGGACAAGCTGAAGTTGTTAACAAAGTAATAGTCAATAGACTTAAAAAGAGACTGGATGATGTAAAAGGAAAATGGGTGGAGGAATTGCCACATGTTCTTTGGACCTATCGAACAACGCCTCGACGATCAACATGAGAGACTCCTTTTTCCATGACCTATGGAGCTGAGGCCGTCATCCCTCTGGAAACTGGATTCCCAACGTTAAGGACTAGTGCATTTTCCTCGGACAGTAACGATGGGTTGTTGGGAAAAAGTTTAGACTTGATCGAAGAGCGAAGGGAGAATGCAATGGTCCAATTGGCTTACTACCAGTATAAACTCAAGCAAGGCTATGATACTAATGTAAAGCTGAGACCGTTAGCGGTAGGAGATCTGGTGCTGAGGAAAGTTCTGGGAACCACTAAGAATCCAACTTGGGGAAAATTGGGACCTAATTGGGAAGGGCCTTATCGGATTACTTCAGTAGCCGGAATAGAAGCCTATTATCTGGAAGACCTAGATGAAAAAACTGTACTCCATCCTTGGAATGTAAACAATCTCAAGAGGTATTATTATTAATAAATGTAATCTAGTTTGGGTTTCTTTTAATTTATGCTGATCATGCATCTTGTGTTTCCATATCTAAGGGCATCTTATGAAGTATTAAACAGAAACTAAGTTATGTCAGGTCCTTGGATCACAAGTTTAGTGGAAATTAATACCATATGGCATCTATTGAAGTATTAAACAGAAACCAAGTTATGTCAGGTCCTCGGACCACAAGTTTAGTGGAAATTAATACCCTATGACATCTTGTGAAGTATTAAATAGAAACTAAGTTATGTCAGGTCCTCGGACCACAAGCTTAGTGGAAATTAATACCATATGACATCTATTGAAGTATAAAACAGAAACTAAGTTATGTCAGGTCCTCGGACCATAAGCTTAGTGGAAATTAATACCTTATGACATCTTGTGAAGTATTAAACAGAAACTAAGTTGTGTTAGGTTCTCGGACCACAAGCTTAGTGGAAATTAATATCATATGACATCTATTGAAGTATTAAATAAAAACTAAGTTATGTCAGGTCCTCGGACCACAAGCTTAGTGGAAATTAATACCCTATGACATCTTGTGAAGTATTAAACAGAAACTAAGTTATGTCAGGTCCTCGGACCACAAGCTTATTAGAAATTAATACCTTATGACATCTATTGAAGTATTAAATAGAAACTAAGTTATATCAAGTCCTCGGACCACAAACTTAGTGGAAATTAACACCTTGTGAAATCTATTGGGTCACTAAGTGGGTTCTATGGAAACTAATATAGCCTCTCGCTATTAAAATGCTTGTGCCACTTGGGCTTATGCATTCCAGAATAACAAATTCTCAAATATCGTCCTAAGATTACAGGGTTTTTAATTATCTATTGAAGATATAAACCCCAATAAGCCTATGAACATCATCTAATGTATAACTGAAGTACTTTAGACCCAACTTTATCCAACTTTTGAACATTCCCTTAAGTTTCAATTTATTAGAAGCAATGCATATGTATCCAAAATGTCTCCCTGAGATTTCATAGTATTAATTTTTATCACCCATTTTAAACGCCAACTGCTAATGTGTATAAGTTTTTTTTTTTTTTTTTCTTGCAAGCGAAAGACGGTCAAGATGAATCCATTCAAGCTAAGATAACAGAGCGAACAAGTACAAAAATAAGATAAAACAGCAACAACAATAAGCAAATAGACATAAAATCCTTAAAAAAGTCCTAATCGAATTGTAAAATAAGGCCTATTTTTTCAGCTTGATTTGGAGCTTAGGAGCTTGGTTGGCTGATTTATCTGCGTCCGAGGTAATGACTTCCTCTTTGTCCTTAGTAGCTCTCTCAGCTGGCATGACTGTGGAAGCCAAATCCTGTTGAAAGCCTTGAGACGCTACCTCTGCCTCAGAAGCTGCTGCAGTCTTGTCCAAGGAGGCTTCTTGAGGGGCATTGGTCTCTTTAGCTGGTTCTGGTTGGCCAGGGGGAGGAAGATTTTGAGGTAAAACCTCCTGATTAGGATTAGTGGTTGAGGGAGTGTCTTCGGCTTGAGTGGATGGAGGATCCGAGGTGCAGATTGCTATAGGATAGAACACATTCTCTGCATTCCTTAACTCAGATGAAGCCTCAACCCTAGCTCAGTTAAGGGCTTCATTCCAGGTTTGGGCGCAGTAAATGCAGCATACCATTGGCACCTCTGCCCTTAGGGTTTCCTCTATCTCAGCCACCTTAAGGTCGTAACCTTTTTGTTTGGCCTCGTTCGTTGCCTGTTTGGCCTCAACCTTTGCCCTCTCGGCTTCCTCCCTGGATTTTTCAGCTTTCTCCCTTAATTTTTGGGTTTCCTCCAAGTGCTTTTTAAGGACTGCCACTTGCTCCCGTGCAGCCTTCAATTCTTCATTTGCTTCGTGCAAGCGCTTTCTCTAGTCCTCAGCTTGCTTTTGGAAGCCTTCCAAGGCTGAGTCAGAGCTTTTTCGAGCTTGCTCCTCAGCAATTAATTTTTTCTTCGTGTCCGCCAAGTTTTGCTCAGATATTGTTAAAGTTTGTACAGCCGACGCCCGTCTTTTCCTTTCATCTTCTAACTGATTGTAGTAGTTATTGAGCATCTCATCTAGTCTAAAAGTGTTTTGTATAACCTAAAAGGAAGAAATTAACACTATAATCAGTAAAGAGTACACATCAGTAAGTAATGATCGCAAAAGGAAAAAGAAGAGAGTTAGCACTATACCATTTCCAAATATCTTTTATTGTTAAGGATGAGTTCATTCTTCCTTGCATTTTTTATTTCGGCCATGTTCTTTGGGAGTAATAAAGCCACCTCTACAGCTGAGGCTATGTGGCACCCAATGCCACCGTTAAAGTCCCTAATAGATGCATTATCTTGTAGGGGCTCCCCACCGTGCATGGGTGCTGGCAGCCAGACTTGTGGCTTAGGAGGTTGAGTGTCAGACCTCTCCTGGCCTTGTTGAAGAGTATGGCTAGTCTTCTGCTGCTTTGCAGCTTGTTGGGCATCTTCTTCGCGGGTCGGACAGGACTTTCCAGTATTTACCACATCTTTCCCTTTCTGCTCCCTTCGCCTTTTCAGTTCGGCAGCATCAGCTCTGACCAGCTGGGGAGGTTGATGAGAAGGTTGATGAGGAGCGGGAGGAGGAGACCTGGTGGGAAAAGAAGGAATCTGGGATTGCGTTGATTTTCCCTGTGCACTCTTCCTAGGTTGATTCTTTATCAGCTCCATTAGACTTTTCTAGGGCTTCCTTTGTACTCCCATCTCGTCAAGATCTTCCTCGGAGTGTGTAATTTGATTAAAAATCCCAAAATCGTTCAAGGAGTCTGATAGTTCTACAACTTCCTCTAGATTTTCTTCTTCTTCTTCCTCTTTTTCTTCTTCTTCCTCTTTCTCTTCTACTTCCTCTTCCTTGAGGGCAAGCTGGGATGAAGAAGCTCCTGTTGAGATAGCGGCAACAAAAAGGGGCTTAGTGCAGGAGGTGTCCTTAAGAAGTGGAATACCTTCTGGAACGACGAACCCCTGGTAGGCAACGCTAATACAGCGAAGTCAAGGATCGCGGGCTCTGATCACGCACTTCGGTGCTTGGAAAGCAAACGAGAGGGGGGTGTATCCGAGGATTAAATGGGCTGCTCGGAGTTGGCCGTCAGCTTCGTTCACATATATCTCGGCTTGCAATACCCTATCCAAACTTGCTTTGTTGACTAAACTAAATTTGGGCTTGGTAGAATGTTTGTATGCAAAATCATTGAATTGAAATGAAGCGTCGTTAAGGATAAGAATATTGAGACTCAAAACAAAAAAAAAAAAAAAAAAAAAAAAAAAAAAGAGAAAGGGGAAAATATGTATATATAAACCGAACGTTATGAATCTATGACTGTATTTGCACCTGGTTCTCCTTCCTCCATGGGGCATGGCAGACCATCATGCAATTCCCCAGAAAAGATAAGGAAATCCTCATTTAAGTTCTTGTTTTAAGTGAGAAGGCACTGAATTAGCCTCACTGTGGGATACCTTGACTTGAGATAATATCCTGCCCCTTCAGATGGTGGAGGTTGTACACCCAATTCACGTCGTGATGGGTCAAGTTTAGGTCCATTCTCTCATTCAAGGTTTCTATACTTCCCAGGACCTTAAACATGTTTGGGGCACACTGAGTTGGAGATAACCTAAAGAACCTAAGGTAGTTCCTAGTAATAGTACCCATGGGGATGTTCATCCCGTCTTCTATGAAGGCAATCATGGGAATAACCACTTCCCCTGTTCTTCTAGCGCTGGCCCATTCCCCTTGGGCTGTGTACCTCATACCCACTGTTGGGGGGATCCTATACTTAGCACGGAAACTTCTCATACCTTCCTCGGACTCAACCAGACATCGAAACTTACTCACTTTCCCCATTTTCCTAAAGGGTTTCGTAGAAAACTTAACGAGTTTAAGATGAAAGCTGAAAAGGTTTTAAGAAGACTTGCAAGTTTGAAAGAGGGTCCTCGAACAAGATTCTAGTATTTGTAGATGCACAGGAAAACGACGAAAAAGGAGAAAGACAGGTTCAGTGTATGAGCTCTAGAATTGTGTGATCGCTGAAGGTAAGAAAGAGAATTGATTTGAAAATTCCTTTATAGTACATGCAGAGGTTATGAGCGGGAAAGTTCCCGCTCGCAAAACGAGATAGACCCTCCATCGTTCGATTTACATCTTACTGTTGAACGTGGGGGACAGGGGCGTCGCCAAAATTTAATGCTGTCGCGCTCGGGACGCTGAAGCGTCAGGAGCATGCCTAAAACATAAAAGGATATGGGCTGGGGACATCAAAATCAACATTTTCTCCCGAGGAGTTGAAAAGCAAGATTTTGAAGGGCTATTGTGGGGGCCAGTTAATCAATAATTATTAAAACCGTGTTAACTGGGCCTGTGGCCCATCCGAGGACATTAAACCATCCGAGGAGGCCTACATAAGGTTATAAGGGGAACCAAATGAGAAGAGGATTAGATATCACATGAGATGGGTCCAGTATTCGTCGAAGGACAAAATCCTTCTTGGCAATATGTGTCCGAGGACGACCTGAACACCGTATTGTCACAAACACACTTCGAAACTACATTACCACTAAAGGTAGGACATGGGGCCAAGGGTAAGAAAGAAAAGATAAACAAATATCTTTAACAACTGCTGCCTTCGCATTAATTGCCTCTCAACCAACTCTCTAGTCGCATTAATGTGGAGGTGATGCTTGAACAGTGATGAAGCAGCCTTACAGCTGCTGGTTGAAGGTTCAAGGAAGTATTGGATGGGACATGAAGGGATCCCCCGAATCCAACTTACACGTGTGTGGTGAAGATGACACCAAGAGAGCGGTATATAACATGGAAGAATGCATTGAGAGGAAAGAGGGGAACTTCTAAACAATTGATGCTTAGAAGAAAATCTTACGAAATAAAGAACTTAGCTTGTTTCAAGGACAAATTGATAGTAATATTTGTATTAATCCATCTAGAAACGTTAAGTTTAATCGTTTTTCTTCTGAAGTTAATCTAGTTCTTTTATATCCATGCTCTACAAATTTATTATTTGGGCCTTTAATGTTCGAACCTAATACGAGTTTGGGATCGATACAAATTGAGTCCTTACAAGTTGTATCCAAACGGACCTTTAGTTGGATCGTGATGCAACGTGTTGCTAAACTGTATATCAGCCGTTCGATCAAAACTCTTCAGTAATTTTCTATTACTTACTAATAATAGATGGAATAATGGGCTAATTCAAATTTAGTGTGTGTTTGGCAAAAAGTATTTTTGCCAATTTATTTTACTATTTAGTTTATTTTTGCTATTATTTATGGGTCTCACTGCACTTTTTGGTACTATTCATGGGTCTCACTGTACTATTTCAACTAACTTTTTTTTATCTACAGTACTTTCAGCAAAAAGTTTTTAGTTTTAGTAAAATAAGTGGATTCCAAACAAACCCTTAATTTAATCAAGGTACAGGTCAAGCTTTTAAATTTCAATTTTTTCAACCAAGGGTTAGTTATAAACTTTTGTTAAATGATTTGATTAACTGTTGTGATGGGCCATTTTGTGTTTCTAGGCTGGACTGTTTCCTGCCACTAGGGGTGTCAAATGGGTGGATTTGGAGTGGGCATACTTGGGTTGGATATATAAAACTCATTTACCCATTAAAACCCATTTAATTAACTGTTTCTAATCCAAATCCAACCCAACCCAATTATTATGGGTAAACCCCAACTTATCCAATAACCCAATTATCAAAATTATCAAAATGCCATTAAAGTGAAAACCCAATACTTTCTTGGAATTTTTCCCTCTCTAACTTTCCCGAGAAAATTTCTTGGCCTCCTCAAGATCACTACTTTCACATTCAATCTCATACAGAGTCCCAAACCTTGAAACACTCATCAACTATGTATTTGCTTTGGTTCATTTCTCTCACACTGTACTACTATCATTTTTTTTTTTTACACCAAATCTCTCTCTTCAATCTTAAATCTTCTTCTTCTACAGAGCAATCTTTGTTTCTCTCTGTAGCATTTTGTCTTCGTCGTTGTAGAAATGGCGAAGAAGTACATGAGAGAGAACGTGCCTATCTTGCGATTCGGCGTGCTAGTTGCGCAATTGGAGTCCATAGTCGCCTCCGCCGCTCAGCAGCCTCTGGACGCTCTCCTCTGCTTCGATCTCCTCTCCAATCTCATCTCTGCCATCGACGAAGAGCCTAAGGTCACTTTCTCTCTCTTATCTTCTTCAAAACCTTTCATTGTTTTTCTAGATTTGTATGCATTCCTTAGAATCGGACTCAAATTGCCTTGTTTCTAATTTTGTGAATGTTTTTAGGGTTTCAAGGTTTAGCATTATCATTGTGCACAACAATGGCACTAATACCGATTTTGAAAATTCAATTTATAACATTTTGGATTGGAATTGTATAATTTGAAATAATGCATTTGTTGTGAAATTGGTTAATTGCTTGAGTTTTTGGCACATAGAGACAGAGAGAGAGCAGCGTTGGCAATTTGAGAGAAGTGTTTGGAGGCCAAGAAAATGAAGGAAAATGAAAACCTTGAAACACTGAAACGTTTGAGGGTTTTTTTTTTGTTATGGGAAGGGCTGAGTTGAATTTGGGTATATTGTTTTTGGGTTAAATGGGGCTCAATGGGTTTTTAGTTAAAACCCAATAATTACTGGGTCTAATTGGGTTGATGCCCATTTAACTCAACTAATAATTGGGTGGGTTTTGGTTTAATTAGAGTGGGTGGGTTTGGGTGAGCAATGGGTTTGGGCTTACTTTGCCACCCCTACTTGCCATGCTATGACCCAATAGTTCTGGAGTAGGAGAGTTGGGATTGGTTCAATTGAAACTCACCTCAAGCCAACTTGTGCGCAAGCTAGGACCCATTTTTGTTGAGATCTTGGTCACGTGCCGATGGCAGAGGATGCTGTCACAAAAATTTTGTAGCAAGAGACACATAATATAACAGGAATAGAAAGACATGTTTACTACCAACAAAAGATAATATTAAAACCACTCTTTCTATAAGAAAAACACAGTAATGTGACTACGGCAGAAATAAGTTAGAAACAATAAAAAGAAGAATAATGTTAATGCTTAATCAAACACAATAAAAGAGGGGAAAGGGGGATTAGTCTACTGTGCTTGGTTCCTTGGTAGATTTAGGTCCAAGAAGGGAATCAATCCCCAATGTGGGCAATCTCACAGGAAGATTCTGCCATGGAAATTGCCTACTTTGAAAGAATAGGCCTAAATGGCTCAATCTCAAGTCCTTTAACTTGCCAGAAGGTAGGCTATTGAGAGGGAGAGAAGGGGGTAGCCCATTGGTGCATGCCTTATCACACTCTTACTTCTTCACTTCACTTTTTATCCTCTATGTTTTTCTCTGCTTTCCATTTCCTTTCTCACTCCCATATTCCCTCTATTTTTCCTTGTTTTCTCTCTTGCTATTTTTCTCACTTGTTCCTCTTCACTACTTGCCTCTCCCCCCCTTGCTGTGCACAGCCAAGCCCTTTTCTATATTGCCTGCTGTGATAAGTATTACTATTTTACCCCTCAACTACTTTTGGCCTGGTATGGGTGTCATTTCTAGGCCACCCACTGGTCAGTTGCTCAGCTAGCACCACTACCTTGTGCTAGCCGCGCCACGTTTCATTCCTAGACAAAAGAGTCTTATTTTTGTTTTCTTGCTCTCTGTGGCATTCTTATTCGGATAAGGTTAGGTATTCTCTCTTACTAATTCCTATGGTATGCACCTAGTGATTCCAACTCAGTTTTCCCTCTTTTGGGTGGTATGTCATCCTAGCAGGACATTTCTCAAAAGAGCTTGAGCGTGAATAGACTTCCTCCTTCTCCCCACTACCAAACCATACCTTTTCTTACCTTTGACCTATGGCACACCGCCCTTGTATTGGCTGGGTACAAATGGGTGGTGCCTGAACCTTGTGCATGCTTCACTTTCATGTGAGTCCATAACTTATCTGTTGTTCATGCGTTTGCCATTACCTGCAGGTTTATCTGGTCTTTGCTGCACGTTCTGTTGCTCATTTTTAAGCATTTGTGGCGTGGATGAGTCACTAGGTCTTCATTCTTTGCATCTTGTTTCTTCCCTGGTTTGGGTCTTGCTTGGGTATGAGCCCTTCCTCATTCAATTCAGCCCTTGTCTCTTCTTACTTTTCGTTTGTGGGTCGACTAGTCTTCTTGCCATGCCACTCCATTGCTTCTGCCATGTTATCATTTGACTTGTGCTTGTTAGGTCTCCTTTGGGCTTGCCGTGTACTTTTTGTTTATTCAGTTCATGTTCCCTAGTATTTCTGCTGGGTTAATTCTCATACAATCTTGAGCTTCCTTGGGCATCCTCGGCCCATTCCATTCTTACATTCCCATGGGTTTTTGTTAAATCTTTTGGGTTTCCATGGCCCAATTACCATATCCTTTACTTTGGGGTTTGTTGGCATTTGCACCAACCCCATTTACTAATTCCTTCCTTTGGGCTTCTCTGACCCATCTTTGCTTGCTTTCCATTTCTTATAATTCCCATGGGCTTACTACTTTCTTCTCTAGGCTCCCTTGGGTCCATTTGCTTTCTTTGTGGCATTTTTTACTATTTTATAGGCCTGGACCATTATTCCCGCCATTTGGGCTTAATAGTTTTTCTTACTTTGCTAACTCTCCTTCCTTCACCCCTTTTATATTGTTGGGCTTCTTCTTGTTATTGAGCCTTTTTGCCAAAGTGGGCATCAACAGCTATTCAAATTTTTAATTTTATTTTTCAAAAATTTTAAATGAAAAAGAATCTAATTAATGATTGAAAAATATTTTCCAAATTAATTTTTTTTTTTTTTTTAGTAAAAGTTACAGAGATGCCTTAATTAAATAACACAAAATTTAAATGATTGAAATGAATGAAAGTAAAACTAAAAGATTGAAATAAATTATGGTAAAACTCAGAGAGTGAGTTTTGCATTTTAATCTAAAATTTTTAAATATTTATTATTTCATATGATTTATAATTTTTTTATATTTAATAAATAAATTACTTTTTTCAGTTGTATTGAAAAACAGAAATACATAAATATATAAATTATTAAGTTTATGGTTAATAGTACACTAATTAACTTTTTCATATTCACTAGTAAGACATAAGGAAAAAGTAGTTGTCATATTCTAAAGATTAACCTTAATCGCACTTGTCATAAGTAAAATATGAAATCTCCTATAAAAATAACTAAATATATAAAGTTCGATGTAAAAAACGTATATCACATGTTAGGTAAAGGAAAAGAAATTTGTAAAAAATTCATTATAAATTAACCTATAAAAAAAAACGAAGTTTAGATGCAAACTTTTCTATACCAATTTATAAATTGAACTTGAAGTTATTGGGTATTATCATTAGTGTTTTTGTCTACAATATAGAAAATTCAATATAATTTTAGTTTATAATAAAATTGGTGTTGGGATTTTTTCCCTTTAATCCAATTTTCATGATAGTTTTTTAATTAATAAAAATGTTTTATTTTCTAAGATTATATGAACACTGGACATTATTCATTCATTTCATGAATAGTTTAGGAGTTGCATTGTATGTGATTTAGGTATGCTAATGAAATTAACACATAGAAAACCTAAATTACAATTCATTATGTCTTAAGATATTTAGGTTTTAGTTTGTTGTTACCCCATTTTGCCACCCAAAAGCCATTTATCGCCCATTGTAGACACCTCATTTTGTACCCTGTTAATAACCTTTAGCCCTCGGCCCAATGATGAGCTTGATATGTCTATAAAGGGTAATTGATCTTGATAGTTTGAAAGTAATTACAACTCAAAAGTGCTCAAATTGCTTTGAAAACGATGCTAAAAAATGACATTTGCTCACTATTTTGATAATAACTTTTGCATCACGAATAATTTTGGAGTGAAGTTTATTTCATTGGCAAATAGATATCCTAGTCCTTAATTTGGACATAAGTTTTACATAATTTGGATTTATATTGAGTGAGCTATGGCTGTTTGAAGTTGGACCAACAATATAGTTGAAATTAGGGTTCTTGGAAAGCATGCGTATGCATGGGGGTAAGGTTGTGTACGCAGCCTTGAGCCTACATATGCAGCCTTGTTTCCAGTAGCCCAGAACTCTAGTTTTTGGGTCCCAAAACATCATTCTTTGATGTGGGCCGGCCCCCTAGACCCTTGGAAACGTCCAAAGCCCTCTAAATGACTCCGAAAACTCTAGTTTGAGGACACACACACACACACACACACAACCTTATGCCTCCAAACTAAAACCCTAGCTAGAGAGAGATAATTTTCACCACCTTTCTTCCAAAAACCTTCTTCCACGTTGAATCTTTTGAAACCCTAGAACCACACACATTTTTGTCACTCTCAAAAACCTCTCTCTATTTCTCACTTAGGCAAAAAACTATTTTCCAAGGATCTTTCAAAGCTTTCTTTCAAACTTTATTAAATATTTTTAGAGAAAGAATATTTTTTGTTGTGTTCTTCATGAAAACCTATTTTTCTTAAGAAAATATTTCATCTTTTAGCCATGATTCAGATTTGTAAAACCTATATCTAAGAGCCGTTTTGATAGAGAAAACATTTTTCAAAACCTTCTTCAAAGCTTTTAAGAACATCTTTTATTTTTGAGTTATGATAACTAAAGTTCCATTGAGTTCTTTGATTCCCTTGATATCTCATTGATTATTGTTGTGTAGGCATTGAGAGGTTGGTTAAATATCTACCACTGAGGGGCTAGTTAAATATCTATCAAGTTGTGATCCGTAAGCAAGGTGAGTCTCTCTCCATGACTCTTACTTAATTTGGATTTTTTATAACTTGTGTTCTTGTTGTTTTTATTTGATTTACATGTTATGCATGTTTAGAAATAGACATTGATTTGTTTGTTTTATTTTTACTTTTTTCTTGATCATGTTTAGGAATAGATTTGATTTGTTGTGTCTTACCATGTGTTTGATTGACGAGTTGAATTGATATATGAACATGTGATAATTTGTTTGAAGATGTTTCTGGATTCGTGTTTCTGGGTGAACATGCACATGTATGCTTGAAGGTGTGTACACATGCTCATAAAGATGCATAAACATCCTTTTCCATGTGTACACATGCTGACCTAGAAAGTGGCAGAATCTTTGTTTTAATTGCATGATTGATTTGCTATGATACTTTCCATGTGTATTTATTCTATTTGACTTTGATTAGGTAAGAATATTCTAATTAATTTCTTGCCATGATTTTCTTCTTGACTTTTCCACGATATATTTGACATGTTTTTTTTTCCTAAAATATTTGATTTGCTTTAATTGATTTGGCTTGTTTTATTTGAACTCCTTTCCTTTTATACCATGAATGTGATAAGATGTCATGTTGTGTGTTAGATGCATGTTAGGATAAGATTGTGTGTGTGTGTGTGTGTGTGTGTGTGTGTGTGTGTGTAGAATAACCTATTAGCAGACCTTTTGATGGGATTATGATTTGGAGCACAATGAGTGTAGGCCGACATACGGGTTGGGTGGGGTTGGGTGCCTAATACCTTTTTATCCTCATATCTAAACTCCGAACATGTGCTTTGGTAAAGATCAATCATTTTTCCACAAGGACGCTATGTATATTGTTCCTAAACCTAATCTTGGTGGCGACATCATTTATACCCTCTGCTTGGTCCACCCTAGGTTGAGGTGTACTTCCCATGCATAATGTCGATACCTTACGATGGTTGACCACCCCGTACAGCGACACATGCAACCCCTACCCCCTAGAGGGGCAGTTGCACGGGTTCGGGTGCTGTGAAGAGGGTAAAAAGGGTAACCTCTAGTGTGTGACTAATTAGTTGAGTCATTTATTTGATTATTACCAAATTTGTGAAATCGCCACTAATCATTGGGTTTTTCTAAGTGTGATGAATCACCTGACTCTATTTGATTTTATTACCAATCCTAGGCTAAGAAAAAGATCATTTTCCTAAACTAAATGGATGGAAAAAATATTGATTTTTGAATTCGGAAGTCTGGTTATGTGTGGAGAAGGTGTTAGACACCTTATAAAGCCTGTTGTGAGAAAGTATTTTATTTTGGTAAAATCTGAATTTTCAGTTATTGGCAGATAAAACAAGTTATTGGCATTAGCTTTTGGGGCTTTAGATAAATTGGGCTTTGAGGTTTGATTTGGAGTAGGGGTGTGGCCTTTATCGATGCTTTGCTGGCACATTTGGAATTGTTATCAAATTTCCATGACGAAAATTAGGCACCATTTCACCTTATTTTCATGGTGGAAATCTGGCAGCATTTTAGGTCAGGTGCGTCACAGCACACAAAACATTATCCTCACCAAGCTTTTGCAGTAAGAATATGGTAAGAAGTTGCCATATTTTCACGGCGGATATCTGGTTGAGTTTCACGTTTGGTGCGCTACAACACATTGGCAGAGTTTCATTCCTATGTATACGGCATGTGTTAGTGTACTCGGACTAGGGCAAGCCGAGGCTGACTGAAGTATTAAACACGTGATGCATGTTGTATGCACAGGGAAACCAATGTCACTAGTTGACATAGATAGGGGCAATCAGACATGTGGTAGGTCATGCACCTAATTAAGCATGAATATGCATCTATATCACAGGCCATGAATGCATATCCATACGCCAAGGCTAAGAGCATCCATGATTAGAAAGGGGTTACCTTCCTAGCCACGTATGTCCATCATCCGAAGTACATTACTACCTTTTTAACAACATACATAACATGCACAATGCATATATACATAGAGTAGAAAGGAAAAGCAGACATATCAACACCTAGAGGCTATGGCCCAAAGCAAGGTACAGGAAAGGAAATCCTAGTCTAGGAAAGCGATTGACATGGTTCTAAATGGAAAAGTTAGGAAAAAAAGGACCTCTTAGAGGGGCTAAACCCCCTAATTTATTGATCATTTTCCTTTTGCTTACATTGAGAAGTTGCGCACTTGCTCCACCTATACATGCAACAAACAAACAAAACACAAAACTAGAAGACAAGCAAAGGAACAAAGTAAGGAAAGCACAAAACATGCAAATAAAGCACGCAAGCAAGGGAAATAAGCATGCAAGTGTAGACACCTTATTTTGTACCCCTTACCACTCGAGCACCTGTTCCCTAATGACAACATCATTAGGATGCCGAAGATTGATTTAGGGCCCAATCTTTTGAAACTTTGACTTGAATGATTATTTTGGTAAAGAAAATGTGTAGGGCAAATCCTAAGCACGCACACGGATACACACGTATGTGCACACATGCCTTTAAGTATGTGTATGCATACATAGAGCATGTGCATGCATGCCCCGAGTATGCGCACACATGTAGGGTTTCAGAATACCTAAAAGGAAAGTTTTTGGACATAAATTCATGTAGAGTGAATCCCACATCTTCTAGGACCGTCCTACACCCCTCTATGATTACTATAAAAGGCCTCAAAGGTTCTTTTATCACAACACGCCTAATTCACTAGAAAATAATGAATCATAGAGGAAGTTTTTATACTAAAACATCCTCAAGTTAAAGTTTATTGGGTTAGGGTCTATTTTGGATTTGATCTTTGAGTTTTAAGCTTACTAACTTTCTTGATTTTGTTCTTGATTAGATTGACTGAGGGGAATAGTCAAATCAAAGCTTTAAAGAGTTCTAGTGTTGAGATAAAGGCTCAAAATTTGTCTCTTCATTTTTCTTGTTTGTTTGATTATTTCTTTTTTGTTTTATTGTTTTAATATCTCTATCTATAGTATAAATTGTTTAATCTTCATATTATAAGTATAATAAGTTGTTAGATTTCTAGTTTTTAATTGTCTGTTTAGTGTTTTTCTAGGTTTATGTTTCTAGGTGTGTATGTTTATGCGTGCTTCATGCATGTGTATGCATACTCATAGCATGCGCACACATGCACATAGGATGTGCACCTCGTGCATGCACATTTGTGGGCGCAAGCGCCTGTGATGAGTTTTGGGATCTTATGGGAAGTATGCCTTGGCCTAGGGTGGACCATGACAAAGGGTCTAAATGAAGTCACCACCCTGATTAGGTTTAGGAACCATAATTATAGCACCCTTGTGGAAGGACTGATCTTTACTAGAGCACGTGTTTGGAATTTAGTTATAGGGATAGGAAAGTGTTAGGCACCCAACCCCACCTGACTCGTGGGTTGATCTCCACTCATTGTATTCCAAGCTTTAATCTCATTAAAGGGTCATTTTACATGTTATCCTAACTAGCACACACTAACATGCATCTAAAGCAATCAATCATGGCGTATCATCATCTAAGCAATAAACTAAGACCTATGACATTCAACCAAACATATCAAACGACTCATGTTCAAACACTCAAATACATGTTCATGTGCTCTATGCATGACTTACCTCACTTATTTCACTGCAACATAGCACCTATGCACCAATGCATGTTCATGGTATTCAACAAGGACACAAAACCTAATTATACTTCTAGCATAAAGACAAAACAAAGCATGTCAGACTATTGACCCAAGACTTAAGCAAGTGAAGAGCAGATTTAAATAGGAACTAAATATGAGAAAGAGAAAAGAAGAACACAAAAGAGAAATAAATTAGAGTTTCTAGACATGAGTGTGCATGTGCATACATATGGTATGCGTGCGCATCCTAGCTGCATGCATATGCATACTACGAGTATGCCTGCACATGCTTTATACACACGTAGAACCCTAAATCCAGCAACTCAGAAAAGAAAACAAAAGAAAAAAAAGGAATCTAACAACCTATCATGCTTCTAATAAGAACACAAAGTAAATCTAAACTAAACAAACATATTAAAGCAAATAAAACATAAAAAAAAAAAAACAATAAAACAATGATAAAGTGAAGAGCTAAAGTTAGAACCTTTACCTTAACATAAGAACTCTTCTAGAGCAAATTGACTGTTCCCCTCAGTTAATCTAATCAACAACAAAACTAGTAGGTTAGTAAAGACCAAGACCAAAATAGGTCCCAATCAAGTAAAACTTGACTTGGGGATATTTTGTGAAAAACGATCTCTTTAATTCACTATTCTCTAGTGAATCTTGTGTATATTCACATCATATTGAAAAAGTGCCTTTTATGGCTTTATATAGTGGTAAAATAGAGATGTAGGGGCGGCTCCCAGACAATGTGGGATTTGTTCCACACATGTTTATGTGCAAAAAGCTTTCCTTTCATATTTTTTGGAACCCTAGCTGCTTACACATACTTTAAGTATGCATACACATTCTTTGAGTGTGTGTACGCATAACTGTGTATGCATACACACACTTAGGGTTTCTGGTAGCCTTTCTTTTCCAAAAATAGGTTTATTCTTCCAAAAATAAGTTTAGTCTTTCCATGAATAATTCCTTAGGTCAAGATTTCATAAGGTTGGACCCTAAATTAACTTAAGGCTTCAGAGTTATGTTGTCACTGGGGAATGGGGGCCGAGTCGTAAGGGGTATAAAATGAGGTGTCTACAACATGCATGCTTATTTACAACATGCATGCTTATGCCTAGAAACCCAGATTCAAGTTTCTTTAAACGTTGTCTATTTTGTTTAGTTTTCTTTCACATGTTTAGGTCCTGTTTGATTTAGTTTTGCATGATTAGATCTTTAGGTTAGCAAGATAAAATGTTTCTTTGGTATAATGGTTAGATTAGTGTTTCACATGTTTGGATATTAACATGAGCATGCATAGAACATGAACATGCATTGATGCATAGGTGTTGTGATGCAATGAGGTAAGTGAGGTAAGTCATGCATATGAATATGAACATACATCTTTTAAATGATAGTATGATTGGATACGAGGATGCCATGTTTGAGTGATTGGATGTGTTTGTTGTGATGAATATGCATGTGATGATTCTTGATGCTACTACGTCTTTGATGTTGCTGTCTTGTTGATGTCTAATGCCCTTGGATATAAATGCATGAATTGATTAGGTGGATGTTAGGACTATATAACATGTGATGCAATGGGATGATATTCCATGTTGAATGCTTTAGATGCATGTTACAGTGTATATGAGTCTAGAATAACAGGTTAGAAGACCCTTTGATGAGATTAGGATTTGGAACACAATGAGTGGAGGTTGACCTATGGGTCGGGTGGGGTTGGGTGCCTAACACCTTCCCATTCTTATACCTAAACTTTGGACATGTGCTCTGGTAAGACCAATCCTTCACATGGGCGCTATACATATGGTTCTAAGACCTAAGTTAGGTAGCGACTCCATTTACACCCTCTCCCTTGTACATTCTAGGCTGAGGTGTACTTCCTACAAGGAAACCATTACTGCCTGTTGTACATAGAGAAGTTTGACTTCAATGTGTTCCATTTCCTAAACCTAACAAAGGCTTTTCTAATATTTTCTTGCACACACTATCACTTGGTTCTCTTATACCATTTCCATGGTTGGTGATGAGTGGGAAAGTGGAGGCTCCATTTAGAGCGAAGACTTTCCGAAGTTCATCCTACTAACTCACAATCTGTGCCATTGCCTGTGATGGGATTTGAGTGCTTTAAAAGTTTGTCCATCAATTCTTATGGGGTCCATTTAGGCCCAAGGTTGGAATAATAGCCCACTTAGTTGTGAGTGACCTATTGATTTATCCCTTTAGCCTTAAGGAACTTACCCACACATTGAGAGATCCTAGATCCTATCAAGGAGGATACCCTTTATATCTCTTGTTTGTTCAACCATAAATCTTATGATCACCTAATTCAAAAGGACAAATAAAAGATTTAAAATTGGGAGGATGAAAAGAAAAGAAAAGAAGTATCTCACATATAAGAGGCTTATCCCAAATCCCAAAAGTATGTCTTAACTTGAAAGGTTCATAGGGCTATAGCCCATTTGCTATCATAAGCCTAAATCAAGCCTTTTTGAAAAGAAAGTCTTGAGTCTAAGGTAACAAATATGCTATGAGCCTAGCATGCAAGAACCTACCAAGTCAAATGAATCTTTCTAGTTTTGGGCCTCCTTGTTGAACGTGGGTGCAAGGGTGTATGCCTTGGCCTTTGGGAGTGGACTGTGGAGAAGGATGAAAAATGGAGTTGCCACTTAGATTAGGTCTAGGAACCATATTGGGCCTTTTGAGCCACTCACTTACATACATAGGTTTGCATACTAGATTATGGGTCTGAAGTTTAGGTACGGCTTAGGAAGGTGTTAGGCACCCAAGATCGCTTAACTTGTGGGCTGGCCTCCATTATGTGTTGCTGGACCATATTTAGATAAAGAAGTTATTAAAAGGGCCATAATCCTTAACCTAAACATACATCATGCACTTAAATAAAATAACACACACAACATGTTAATTATCACATCACAATATAAACGGAAACAAATAAAACACAATCACACATATATATTAAAAAAGGAAAAGATAACAATTAAATAAAACACATAGGGGAAAAATATCAAATAAACCAAAACATGGCAAAAATACTAAAACAAACCTAGAAAATAATTAAACACAATATATTAGCCTAAATAGAGTCAAATAGAATCAATAAACATGTGAAAAATGATTAAATAAATAAATAAATTTTTTTTTGCCCTAATCTAGGTTTGGGGTGCGTACATATACTCAACTATGCATACACATGGTCGAACCATGTGCATACATTCTCAATAATGCGTTCGCATCCTTTAGCACAGAACTCAAAAATCACATTTTTATTGATTTAATCATTCAAAGATATTAAAATAGAAATCAAACAAGCATATTAGAACTCTAAACACTAAACTAACATAAAGGAAACAAAACAAACCAATATAAACAAATAACCAAGAACAAACCAAATAAATATGCTAGACTAACATAAAATAAATAATCATGTTAAACTTACATAAAATCTAAAATAATAAAACAAGAACAACCAAAATAGATTATAAACAACCTAAAATCATATTAATACATATCAAAAGAATTAAAAACAATAAACAAATCAAATATAACAAATAGAGAAACTAAATCAAGAACTTATGTGAATCATATTAAGCTATGGAGGAGTTCATGGGAAGAACACTCACATTGCTTGAGATTATTTAATCAACCCCTCAGTGCCTACAACACAAAGATTAGATTGAGAGAACAAGAATAATTGAAGAACATAATAGTTTTTAGGATGATCACAACTCAAGAACAAACTTATAATTAAAAAGGTTTTAGAAAACGAATTGGGAAAATAGTTTCTACCTTAGAACTAACTAAAGAGAGGTTTTTTATTTGTAAAAAATGTGCAAACGTACTGTGTGTGAGTTTTAGGAAAGAAAAATAGGGTTTTAGAGAAGATGGAGGCCAAAAAATAACTTTCCTAGCTAGGGTTTTGATTGGAGACATATGTTGAGTATTTATAAGTTAAAATTAGGGATTTTAGGGCTTTTAATGGTATTTGGACACTCCTAAGGGTTTAGGGGCTAGCCCACATCAAAGAATGATGTTTTGGGCCCCTAAAATTGAAGTCTAGACTTCTAGAAATGACCCTATGCACGCATGGTCAGGGAATGCATACGCATGCGTCACCAAAAACCCTAATTTGATAGCTCTGATGGCCCAACATCAAACGACCATAACTCACTCAATATAAAAAATTTTGTGTTCAAATTGAAGCCCAGGATGTCTACTTTCCAATGAAACAAATTGCGCTAAAAAATACTTTGTAAATTAAAAGTTATGTTCAAAACAATGAGCAAAGGTCATTTTTCAAAATCTTATTTAACGTGATTTGAGCCCTTTTGAGTTGTGATTACGTCCAAACAATTGTGAACTCTTTAATTACCCTTGGTTGACATATGTCAAGCTCATCATTGGGGCCGAGGACCAAAATTTATTAATGGGGTACAAAGTGAGGTGTCTATAGATGCCCCTCTTTTAACTTTGCTTGTTTTGTAAGTATAGTTAAAAGCCTGAAGAGAGAAACATTTTGTAAGTTAATAAACTTTGAGTCCACACACACACACATGCACACACACTCTACACACAAACATACAAGCAATCACGCAAACATGGAGGTGTGCTTAAAAAAGGTGATTGGTGCACTTTCAACAAGAAGTGTGAAAAACCACATAAAAGAAAAAACATTGAGATGTGTTTGAGTTTTAAGGACTTTACTTTCGAGTTTTAAGGACTCTACCTTCATGACACACATACATACAAGCAATCATGTGGACAAGAAATGTAACATAAATTTGGGATGTTTTCAAGTTTTAAGGACTCTACCTTTGAGTTTTAAGGACTCTACCTTCATGACACACATACATGCAAGCAATCATGCGAACAAGAAATTTACCATAAGAGACATAAAAGAAAATCTGGGATGTTTTCGAGTTTTAAGGACTCTACCATTGAGTTTTAAGGACTCTACCTGAAGTTTGTGGTACCACTCAAAGCGAGAAATTTATGTCCAAACATAAACAAGCCACTTAAAAATGAGAAATTTATGTCAAAGGGACCACTCAAAGCGAGAAATTTACATCCAAACATAAACAGGCCACTAAAGAATGAGAAATTTATGCCAAAGGGACCACTCGAAGCGAGATATTTACATCCATACACAAATAGACCACTCAAGAATGAGAAATTTATGCCAAAGGGACCATTCAACCAAGCAATTTACATCCAAACACAAACAGGCAACTCAAGAATGAGCAATTTAGGCCTAAACTCTCTAACCATCTCCAGCGGAGTTGCCAAGCTGTGGATGCTCCCAGGAGAGTTTCACCCCTCCGGTTGTCGTACATTGGGTCCTTGAAAGTAAATGGGATTGCAAGAAAATAAAATCAATAAATAAAATCCTAGATGCCTAGGTGGATGAGATTTCTTCCCCCTAAGGGTACTTCCCATGAATAGCCTTGGATAATGGTCCAATACCCATCTAGAATGAACAAGATAAGTACAATATTCAAAATTAATAATAAGAGCATAAAAATAAAAAGGGTTAGGAGCAATCATAATGTATAAAAGAACAAAATGATGTAAAACAAACATTTACACAACTGTAGACACCGTATTTTGTACCCCTTACGATTTGGGCCCCTGTTCCCCAATGATGATTAAACTCTAAGGCCCAAGGCCAGTTTAGAGCTCAATTAGATATCAAATTAACTTGAGGAGTGTTAAAATGGAAAATATAGCCTTTTAAATGAGCAAAAATATATTTTTGGAAATAAAATGACGAAAGTGGCCCTCGGCCCACGTACGTGGGCAATGGCCTGCGTATGTGGGCCAAAGCATGCGCAAGCACATTCTTGCACATATAGCTAGGGTTTCAGAAACATAAAAAAAAAAGCAAGTTTTCTGCAATAATGGCTGAGGTTTGGATGAATAGTCGTTCCAAACCCCATTTTTTCCACTATATAAAGCCTTACATGGTAAGTTTTCAAAACACACAGAAATCCCACAGGGAAAAACCTAAGATTCACTAGAAGATAGTGAATCAAAAGGGAGTTTTTCACAAAACACCCTTAAGTTATTTGTATTTGATTGGGACCTTTTCTAGCACAAATCCTTGAAGTTTAAAGTTCCTAATCATTGATTTTTTGGATTGTGATAGATTTTATTGAAGGGAACGGTCAAAATCAAAGCTTGGGAACACCCTTTTGAGGTATCAAGCTTTAGCCCTTCTTTTTCTTTTTTAGTCTTTCTTTTCTGTTTAAATCTTGTTTCTTTGTGTAGTTTATGTTTATGTATACCTGTTTAGGTTAGTTTTGCAGTTCTTAGGTTGTTAGAATTCCTGTTTTGAGGTTTTGCTCTATGTTGGTGTTTTTACGTTTTCTGGGCAAGAGTCTGTGTATGCATAATCTTGCCTGCGCATGTAGGCTTGATTATGAGCACGCATGCTTGTTCTTGCGTGCACAAGTTGCAACCTAGAAACCCTAATATTATTTGTTTGTTGTCGTGAGCAAATCTTCAAAGGAAAAATCTCCAAGAACAAATCTTAAGTGGACAAATCTCCTAGAACAAATCCACAAGGACAAATCTCCATTAACAAATCTTCAAAGGACAAATCTCCAAGAACAAATCTTCAGTGGAAAAATCTCCCAGAACAAATCCACAAGGACAAATCTCCATTAACAAATCTTCAAAGGAATCTCCAAGAACAAATCTTCAATGGACAAATCTCCATGAATAAATCTTCAAAGGACAAATCTTTGTGAACAAATCTTCAATGGACAAATCTCCATGAACAAATCTTCAAAGGACAAATCTTCAAGAGCAATGCCACAATCCAGGTTCCGAGGTAGAGAAGCCCTTAGTTACCTTCCATCAAGATTGAGGTAGAGAAGCCCTTTGGTCGCACCAATCCAGATTCTAAGATAGAGAAGCCCCTTGGACACCTTCCATCAAGATCGAGATAGAGAAGCCCCTTGGTCTCCACAGTTCAAGATTGAGATAGAGAAGCCTCTCAATCGTCCTAGGTTCTGAGGTAGAGAAGCCCCTTGGTTACCTTCCATTAAGATTGAGGTAGAGAAGCTCCTTGGTCGCCACAACCTAAGTTCCGAGGTAGAGAAGCCCCTTGGTTACCTTTTGTCAAGATTGAGGTAGAGAAGCCCTTTGGTCGCCATAATTTAGGTTTCAAGGTTGAGAAACCCCTTGGTCACCTTTCATCAAGACCGAGGTAAAAAACCCTTGGACACCTTCCAACAAGATCGACGTAGAGAAGCTCTTTGGTCACCACAGTTTAAGATTGAGATAGATTCATCCCAGGTTCTGAGGTAAAGAAGCTACTTGGTTACCTTTCATCAAGATCGAGGTAGAGAAGCCCCTTGGTTGCCACAATTTAGGTTTCGAGGTTGAGAAGCCCCTTGGTCACCTTTCATCAAGATCGAGGTAGAAAAGCCTCTTGGACACCTTCCATCAAGATCGAGGTAGAGAAGCCCTTTGGTCACCACAGTTCAAGATTGAGATAGAGAAGTCTCTCAACCGTCTTAGGTTCTGAGGTAGAAAAGTCCCTTGGTTACCTTTCATCAAGATCGAGGTAGAGAAGCCCCTTGGTCACCACAATTTAGGATCCCAGGTTGAGAAGCCCCTTGGTCACCTTTCATCAAGATCAAGGTAAAGAAGCCCTTTGGTTGCCACAACTTAGGTTCTGAGGTAGAGAAGCCCCTTGGACACCTTCCATCAAGATTGAGGTAGAGAAGTCCCTTGGTTGCCACAATTCAAGTTTCGAGGTAGAGAAGCCCCTTGGTTACCTTTCATCAAGATTAAGGTATAGAAAGCCCCTTGATCGACCTGCCATATTTAGACTCGGATAGAGAAGCCTCTCAGTCACCCCAGATTTCAAGATTCATTTCAAAATTTACTAGTTATCAAGTAGGTCAAGTATTCACAATTTTCATTTCTGCAAAATAGCAAGGTACTAGTTCTATGTCCCGATGTTTTAGGTTCTAGGGTTAGGTAATTGTTGAAAAAGTCAACCTCAATTAAATCATGGCTGCTAAAATTAGTGTCTTTGTTTTACATTGACATTCGCTTTACAAGCTCTATCAATGAGGGGCATTTTGTAGACACTCGATTTTGCACCTTTAATTTAATCAAGGAAGATGGCTAGAATGACCATTCATATACCCAAAATTCATGATTACATTTCATGCATTAATTCATTGATTTCATCTCATAAAAATGATCTTGAGGTACTAACGGTTGTGACTGTATGCCTGATTTCCAAATCGGAACGTCGGATTGAAAGATATCGCATGATCAAGTTTGTATGGTCTGCATGCATTTTCTTTAGGTGGAACCAACCACACATGATTAACTTAAATTAATTATGATTGTCTAGAAAATTAAAATTAATTAAATAACTTTGTGATTGGTTGTTAGTTAGTGCTAAAAATAGGCTTGCTTACATGGGAATAAAGAGAATAATTTGACAACAATAAAATTGTGGATAATCAAGACTTTTGGGAGTGTTTATCTACAAGATAATCATTGCTGTAGAGACTTGAATCATCAGAAAAGGAGTTTAATTTTTAGAATATGGATTAAAAATGCATCTAAGTGCAAGTCTTGGCTCAAAAAACCTCAAAAAAGGAGTCCAAAATGGACTAAAACTCAAACACGGGACCGGCACCTAATAGAGCCATTTGGCACTTCTCAAGTGCCGATTGGCACAAATTATGGGCATGGCCCGAGGGCTCTTGGATTGAGATAAATTTGATCCTTTTCGATTTTTTAGAGAGAATGATGCGTCCTAGTTTGTATTCTAATCATTCAGCTAATTTTTCGAACATCCCAACCTCTATAAATAGAGGAAGCCAATCAAAATTCAGCACACTTTTTCACGCTTTTTGAACCCCCCCCCCCTTTCTGGCTCTTCTCTTCTTTTCTTTTTTCCCTTATGTTAAAGACGTTCGGGAGGCTCTTACCTTAGGAATTCTTTTCTGTAAGCAAAATATTTTAAGCTTCAAAGAGTTGAAAAAATTTCTTTGAATCCTAAAATATCCTTTCACTAAGAAGAGCACGCTCATGCAAGAGGTAGTTCTTTTCTTTTTTTAGTCTTTTCTGTTAATTTTATTTGATGATGCATGAATAGGTTTAAGGTGTTTTATTATTTCTGATTCTTGATATAACTGCCATGTGTTGTTTGAAATTTTTCTTTAAATATGTTCTTAGATGATTTTTTGTTATGATTTCTCTCTTGAATCTCAAAATCTGCTAATTATCAAAGATCTTTTTAAACTAAAAACTGATTTGTACTTTCATTAAATACAGATCTAATTTTTTTTAACTCCAAAAATTGATCTGTATTTTCATTAAATGCATATCGGATTTTTTTTTTTTTTTTACACGCAAAACTGATCTGTATTTTCATTAAATACATATTTGATTTTTTTAACATACAAAATTGATCTGTATTTTCATTAAATACAGATTTAATTTTTTAAGAAAAGTTTTCTTTGACGCAATTGCAGATTTTGAAATTTAAAAGAAGAAATTAAAAGTTAGGTTGAAGTTTTGTATTTGTGATGCATGTAAAGTAAATTTATCTAATGAGTATGACCCTTTTTCAAAAAGTCTTTTTGTATTTTATGACCAATAACAGATCTGTTTTTTTTTTTTTTTTTTTTTTTTTAAGCAAAACTCGTTTTCTTTAGTATTCAAAACAGATCTGATTTTTCTTGAAAAAATCATATATATTTTTTATTTACACTAAAATAGATTTGACATTTTTACAAAAATCTTGTTCTTTTCTTTACATTAAAACAAATTTGATTTTTTTTTTTACAAATCTATTTTTTTTTTATTTACACAAAATAGATTTGATTTTTCTTTACAAATCTCAATTTTTTTAATTCACAAAATAGATCTGAATTTTTCTGAAAAAGGTGATATATTCATAAGATAAATTTATTTGAGTTAGTGTTAGTCAAGTGTTTGTCATGTATATTCAACATATCATTCACATCATGCAAAAAGGGTATTTTGGTCATTAGAGTCCAGAATACTAAACTTTGTCTGGGCAGAATGGGTGCCTAACACCTTCTTATTCCGTAACTTAGCCCCCAAATTTTGGATTTTTGGATAGGTAGACTAGTACTTTGTCTTTCTTTTTATTTTTTGGTAGATTGTAAGTAGGACAAAAAGCTTTGTATTCTTTTGCATAGATTGTAACTAGGACTCAAAGCCTTGTAAGGTTTAATTTACCAAGATTGTATTTATTTTTATTCAATCAATGACAATGAAGTATTTTGATCATGTAATTTGTATTTATTTTTTCTTATTTTTTTGTATAAAAAATAAATGGTGACTCCACACCATTTACCCAAAAAGAGAGGTACCTTTCAAAGCACCTAAATCTCTTTTTTGAGAGAATCCCAATTTTTGCGGTCTTTCATAGTATGGTAGGCCTTGATTGATAAGCATGATAGATGTATGGTTAGAGATGTTTCATGCCATGTTGATTGTTAGATGTATGCTAGTGTGTGTGTGTGAGTTAGATACAAGTATTGAGTGTGCCTTTAATAGGGTTAAGACATAAGGCACAATGATGGGAAGCCAACCTTAGGGTTGGGTGGTTTTGGGTGCCTAACACCTTCCAAGACCGTACCTAATCTCTAAACCCATATCTCTAGTAGTAATATCAAAAGGTCCTTCCTCTAAAGGATGCTATATATATGGTTCTTAGGCCATTGCAAAAACTAGGTGGCAACTCCTAAAAACGACCCCTTACGTCCATAGTGGCGACTCCACTAGGGATTGTGAGTTTAATTCTTGTTTTTCCTCTATCTTAACCTTAATAAAGGCTTATTCAATATATGTTTGCACACACATCACATGGTTCTTTTGTCCCTTAACCTCGGTTGGTGATGAGTGGGAAGATGGAAGGCTCCATTTGGGCCCAAGTCTTTTGAAGTTCATCCCGCCAACTCACAATGTGTGCCATTGCCTATGATAGGCTTTGAGTATGTTAACGGTTTGCTACCAATCCATGAAGGTCTACTTAGGCCCTCGGTTGGAATCATGGCCCACCTAGTTGTGAGTGACCTACTTATCTATCCCTTTAGCCTTAAAGAGCCTACCCACACTTAGAGAGATCCTAGGTCCTATCAATAAGAGGATACACTTTATATCTCTTGTTTGTTAAACCATATATCTTTTGATCACCTAAAGGACAAGTAAAAGATGTAAAAAATGGAAGGATGACCCTAAAGTTATGGCATATCCTAAGACAATGGGGATAAAAGAAAAGAGTTTTTCACATGTAAGAGGCTTATTCCCAAATCCAAAGGTATATCTTAACTTGAAAGGTTCATAAGACCATAGCCTAATTGCTATCATAAGCCCATATCAAAAAGCCCTTTTGAAAAAGAGGACTTTGGGCCTAATAATAGATAACAAGTATGCAATAGACTTAGCATTCAAAATCCTACAATGTCAATATGAATTTCCCTAATCTTGGGCCTCTTTGTTGTATGCCTAGGCCCAAAATGATGAATATATTGTAAGTCCATGTTTGAGGCAAAAGGTTGAAAATCTCTAAGTACATTCTAATGAAAACATGAGAGTAAGATAAGAGCATTGTTGTAAATGGACCAAAGCCTATTGAAACAAGGGGTAAGGTTCATGAGAGGAAAGGGAGAGATTTTGTAATTAGGTCTTCATTAAAATAGACTTAAAGTTTTTCTAAGGACACCTAAAAGAAAATGGAACCTTTTAATTGGGACATGGACTTAATAAAAAAGGGACTTCTTTTCAGATTAAGTTCCCACTCTAATTTAAGTCTAATGGAAGGCAAGACATTCCGAGAGGGGAATGCTTCAAGTGAAGAAGCCTCCTTGGAAGAGATATTTGAGCTAGTGAAGGCGTGAGGCAAAACTCTTAAGAAGATCTTGAGTTGCCTTTCCAAGATGGAAGAAGTGTTCAAGGAAGGAGAAGAAAAAGATGAAGAAGACAAGGCTAACTATGGACAAAGCGAGCTGACTCAAGAGGACGCATGATGATAAAGGAAAAGGTCCACCTGCTTCTACCCAACTTTATACCCCAATTGAAGAGAAGTCCTGGACCCTGGACTTTTAAGAAGGCCTATGTCAATGACTTCTCTAAATCAGGAAACGTAGGATCTTGGGAAGATCATGATTGGCTGGAATGGACCTCAAAGGTGGGGATAACTCAAGTCACCCCAACTCGTTTCATGCTTGAGCGTGACGTGGACCCTTCTTCTAACGATGATCAATACCTCGTGCTGACTCAAGATGAAGAAGAAAAGGAAGGAGATAATGAAGTGATCAGCTATTGGAGTGAAGATGATTACGACTGGTTCTTTGATGAGGTAGGAAGAGATTTCCCTAATGAGGGTGAGGTTCTATATGACACAACCAAAGCTATGCACATATGGAAACCTCTAGAAGAGAAGGACTGGTCCACTGAGTTGAAGGATATGTTCGAAGAGGAGGGCAAGGAGAAGAACGACAAGCCTTAAAGAAGAAAGAAGACGAAATTCATCATGCCTATTATGGGGGCAACTTAATAATTGGACTTGGGTTGGGTTTTCTGAAAATGTGTAATGCGAGTCTCAATGTACTTTTCAACATTTTTAATAAAATGAATTCTGATTTGGCTTATTTTGATGTGTCCCATTATATTGAAATTTTGAACTTAAATGATTCAAATGAATTTGAAAATGAAATTAATAAACAATTGGAAAGCAAAATTGAACCTATGGAACCAACTTTTGAAACTCTTAATTTGGGCGATGACGAGAATCTACGTTTAATTAAAATTGACTCAACCATAAATGAAAAAGAAAGGAAAGATCACAAAATGTTGCTCATAGAATTTCAAGTGGTGTTTGCATGGTCTTAAGAAGATATGCTTGGTATTAATCATGAGATAACTCAACATCATATTGACACCCATGCTCATATGGTTCCTGTCAAGTAAAAGTTGAGGCGTATGAGAACTGAGTGGCTTTTAAAGATCAAAGGAGAGGTCACTAAGCAATTGAAGTTAGAGTTCATCAAACCCGTACACCAAGCCGAATGGATAGCCAATGTTGTGCCCATACCTAAGAAAGATGGGAAGGTAAGAATGTGTGTGAATTTTAAGGATTTGAACAAAGCTTTCCCTAAGGATGGCTTCCCTCTTCCTCACATAGATGTCTTAGTGGATAATACTACTGGTAGTGCCTTGATGTCTTTCATGGATAGTTTCTCAGGATACAACGAAATCAAGATGGCTTCTAGAGATATGACCAAGACTACCTTCTCCACTGTGATGCCATTTGGGCTCAAGAATGCGGGTATGACCTGGCAACAAATGGCCACAAACTTGTTACATGATATGATGCACAATGAGGGAGAAGTGTATGTCAATGATATGATTATGAAATCCAAGGGGAGAGAGAGTCACATCGTTAACTTGAGGAAGTTCTTCGAAAGGATCAAAAGGTATAGATTGAGATTGAATTCGTAGAAATGCACCTTTGGAGTAACCGTAGGAAAGTTGCTAGGGTTTTTGGTGAGTGATAGAGGGATAGAAGTTGACCCATCAAAGCTCAAAGCCATATTAGAAATGCCTTCACCCAAAAGCAAGAAGGAGATAAGGGGATTTTTTGGCCGATTGCAATACATTAGCTGGTTCATTGCCAAACTCACTTCTCCCAATTTCCAAATCAAAAATTGAATTTCCACAAAGGGTTAACGTTGTTGGACTAACGGAAGTTAAAGTATGTTGTTGTTTTAAGGTGATGTGGCAGGTAAGCTGATCTCAGCTATTTTTGTTGATGTGTTTCTTTTCTATTGGCTGACCTTGTAGTCCTGGATCACCTAAGAATTTCCCCATAAAAAAAGGCTTTTGTTAAATTATTTATTATTATCCTCTCCGAAAAAAATATTTATTAATAAAGTATGAAAAATTCTAAGACTATAACCTATTTAATACTCATTCTCACAACTATCTAATGTATCATATATGGTTGCCTGTAATCGAGAGAGGGAAAAATAAGTGTAAAAAAATTGTTTATAAATAAAGGCATCTCCCTTTTAAGTTTCATTTGGATAATGCTCATCCTATGGGTTAGTTACTTTCTTCTTATAATTTTTCTCCTACTTATTTGGAATTTTTTTTTTTTGGCATTTAGCATAATTTTAGAAACTATTTCGTTTGTGAACATGTTTCTAAAACTATTTAGGTGAAAGTATGCTATAACTATCCTAGCATGTATGTAGAACCCTTAATACCTGATTTTACAACTAAGTTGATTTTAACACTAAACTAATCACAAGTTAAAGTGTAAGTAACTTAGCAAAACTTCCAAATCACAATCTACACTACAAAAGCATGGTAATATAGAAAGCTAAAGGAAATAGAGAGAGGAAGACAAGCAAACCACACATAACACCACAAGTGTTATGGAAGAGGAAAAGCCAAGCCCTAAGCGTAAAAACCTCTACCTCGACCACCCAGTAGAAATTTCCACTAGGTAAGATAGTTGCAGCACATAAGATATACAATGAACTCTTCAAGCCCACTTTCCTACATGTACTTAAGCCCTTCAAGCTCTAGCTAGCAACTAACTTCATTGAGCCCTTTCTCTTCCTAGCTTATCGGAAACCCTCCACTGAAACTCCAATTGAATCACCACCAATGATGATTGGATTTAGGTTGTGGCTTCTCAAGTTTCCTTTTTCATTCACTCACTCACAGGTATGCGTTTATGGATGAGGAATGTGTTTATAGAATCTCTATTAATGGAATGAAAGAGATGGAAAAAGGAGATGAAGAACTTGGTTTTTCTCTAAGAAAAAGCTCTCTCTTTTCATACAAAGGATTGGCTTCACACTCTTGGCACCCTTAGTGTTTCTAGGGTTTGGTCAATACTTATTTAAAGCCCCTCTCCACGCTTCACAGTTTCATGTGTGTGTGTGTGTGATGGCAGAAAAATAGTGGTTAATGTAGTTAGCAGAATATAAAGGTCGTGCAGCTCATGACCTGTTCACCCCCTAAGGTCACGAGATGGTCGTGAGGTGCACGTCTGCACTCTCAGACAAACACTTGCGACGTGGACTTCATAGGCAACTTCGGCCAGGTTGCAAGTTGGTCGCCTCTAAGTCGCGAGATCTCAAGTCAATGCATCTTTCAGTTTTCAAAGAGAGGCTCAAGTACACTATACCAACTTACAGGAAAACCCAGAAAATAATACATCACCAATAAAATATATTGCATATAAAGTTTTATCATTGAATAAAGCCAACATAAAAACATGACTTCTCATTAGGAAATTAGCATCTCGAGCCTTAAAGGCTTGAGTTCCATGGCAAACTCGAGTTTTAAAGACTCAAGTTCTATGTGCTGGCAATGTTGATGTGGAATTATAATCCACGTGGAATTCGAGCCTTAGAAACTCGAGTTCTGTAACAGTGCTGCCACTTCGTTCTTCTACTTTGTTCTTCTTTCTTCTGCCTTTGTTCTTCTTTCTTTAGCTTTGTTCATCTCAAGCAACCATCAACACCCATGCCCTACCCACTACTTCATTCTTGTCAAGTAACCATAAAAATCCATGCCCATAAGATCAAAGGCTAACAAGATCCCACACCTAGAAGTTCAAAGGCTGGCAAGATTCAAGGCTAAGAAGATTGAATGCTGGGGTTTCTAAAGATCGAAGGCTGGGTTTCTAAGAAGATCAAATGCAGTGGTTCTTGGGGGTTTTTGAGAAGAACGAAGGCAGTGGTTGGGATGAAGAATGAAGGCAAAATGGCAATGGCTGGATGAAGAACGAAGGTAGTGGTTCCTGGGTTTCTAAGGAGAATGAAGGCAAGGGCTGGGTGAGAGGTTCATAGAGATAGAAAGTTTGGTTTTACTGGTGTGAGCAAAGGCTCGAGTTCCACGTGAATTTTTTCTTCCACATCAACTTAGAACTCGAGTCTCTAAGACTCAAGTTTTATCACTGAACTAGAGCCTCTAAGGCTCAAGATGCTAGTTTGCTAATAAGTTTTGAAAACATACTTACTAACAAATATGTTTCAAAAATGGTGTTACATAGCAAATTTCCCCACTTATTTGCCTCATTTTTTTTCTTCTCTTCTTTTTTTTTGGTGTTGAAACTTGAAACTACCGTTTCTCCTTAGCATAAAAAGGCTTTAGAATCAGTTCCTTCTCTTTTTGTCTTAAAATGTACAAAGAGTGCTCATTATCAAAATAATCTAGGTGCTGGTTCCAATAACACTGTTAAACAACCTTCACCATCTTAATGAACCTTTTGTTTTGGAACTATGGAGGGCTTGGGAACCCTCTAGCCACTCATGCCTTTCTTGCACTAAAGAGAGGAAAAAGATCCTAAAGTCTTGTTTTTTAGTGAAACAATGCTTCACAGACATGGTGTTCCGAAAGTTTGCACTAGACTCTCACTTACTAGATGTATTTGTGGCAGATAGAGTGGGTTTGATAAGTGGGCTAGCTCTTTTTTGTGATAAGTCTATTTCATTGGAAGTTTTATCATACTCCACTTCTCACATGGATGTCTTGGTGAGCAATATAGTGTGACGATTTACTGGTTTTATGGACATCCTGGCGATTTAGGAAGTATGGACATTTTATTTAGGATGTCGTACCTATGTCATACTTACACTTAACTCGCCTAGGGCACTTCTACATGTATGTCCTAGTTGTGTTCTTTAAAAAAAAGTACTGAACACAGCCAGTACATAAGAACAAGAGAAATTGAATACCTTTTCATAAAATAAAGAAAGCATTCATGCTCTGAATAGTAATAATGCTTTTGAAAATAAATACATATATTTTTTCTTAGTTTGTCTGTCCTATTTTTTCAAAAATTGCTGTGTTGCTGTGTCGTACGTGTACACCTACCTGAACCTGTACCCACTGTGCCCGTGCTTCTTAGCTGGGCTGTCTTGCTGGAGAATGGCTGCAGTGCATAATGTAATAGATACATCAATAATGGCAGCGCACTCAGTGTCAGTGGTAAAGTTTTATTTAAGCTCATCCTTCATCGGTGGTTTATTTATAATATTGCCACTTTGCGTCTTTTATATCCAGGTATTTGATACCTGCAGATTTTTGTGACTCATTACTGAATTAGAATGAGAAAACTCCTTGTTTTTGGTCAGTCATCACTTCAGTGCCCTGAGTCATCTTTCCTTATGTATTCTAGTTCAAGAGGGTAACTTAAACTTCAAGATCATCATAGTTGTATAAAATAGCTAGGTTTGAAGATACTCCTGCTTCGATACACAAAAACAACTTTATTTTTCATTGCTATTAGTTGATATGCAGTATCCAATTTGCACTGCCTTCATTTCTGATAATTTGTTCTTTTAAGCCACATTTCATTCAATCACTGAAATTTTCTTTGCAATATGTCAGAAGGGCTTAAATTTTCTTCCCCTTTGAAGTAGTAACAATAACATCTTCAAATTTTCATTCATATATGAATTACCTAATTCAATTTTCATACTTTCTGAAACTAAATTAGCCATTTCATCTGTAATTTCTAAAATCCATGGGTACTTTGCTGTACATTTTCTAGAGAATGGTAGGTACAACTTATTTTGTTTATTTTTTTCCTCGTCCCTAGGTTTTCTCTGAAACCCTATATGGTGGAACTTTTTCACTGGCCCGCAAGTGCCGTCATTTTCCCAGACTCTCTGGTGAAATCTGCTCCCCTCTTTGCTTTCCTTTCTACCTTTCCCATCTATTTCTCTCTATCAATTTTACTCTTTCCTCCATACTCTCCATCTATTTCTCTCAAACAGCCCCCTTCTATTTCTCTAAAACAGCTTTATCTCTTTCTCCTTGCACTCTCCATGGATGACGTTACAAAGAAGTGGGAAAAGCTCTCTCTGACCGATGTTGAGGGCAATGGGTGTGCTCTTATAGATGGTGTGATAGACGATTCCTTCGCGTTAGTGGCCAAGTTTTTTACAAAACGGAAGATTAACCTCGAAGCAGTAGCAAGGACTTTTAGAAGTGTTTGGAAGTCTGATGGTGATTTTGAATTTAGGGACTTGGGAAATAACAAGGCCCTTATTGTTTTCACCGGCGAAGTTGATATGAATAGGGTCTTATTGCAGAGCCCGTTGACTTTTGATAAGTATCTACTAGTTCTTCATAGGTTGGGTGAGAATGAATGTGTTAGCTCTGTTTGCTGTGACAAAGCTTTTTTATAGGTTCAAATCTCAAATCTACCAAGCCAACTCATGACAAAGGCAAATGGAGAACTCATTGAGAGCTCTTTGGGTGAGGTTGTCTTTGTGGATGCTCTTGAGGGTGGTCGGGCTTGGGGAACTTGTATGCGTGTGCGAGTGAAAATGGACATTACCAAGCCATTATGTCGGGGCAGAATGGTCCGGTTGGGTGATTCGGATTGGCGCTAGGTGTCTTTTTAGTACGAGCATCTTCCCATTTTCTGCTACTGGTGTAGCAAACTTGACCACGATGAAAAAGATTGTTGTTTGTGGATTTAGAACAATGGTTCTTTGAACAAAGATGCACAACCATATGGTCCATGGCTCCAAGCTAGTCCTGATCGTTTACAAAAGCCGCAGGTTGTTTGGGTTAGTGGTCAAGATACTCACCAAGTCAACCACGGTACAAAAAGTCTTGGAAATCTATGCTGGACCGCGGCAGAGCAGGTGGGGAGTACAGGGGATATGGTGTAGCACAAGGTACTCTAAAATCCCAATATTTCCGGAACTAGTTCTCCATATGTACATCATGTCCATGAAGATCCAGAGTTCCCTTCAATTCAAAAAATTTCAGCCATTCCAATTGATTTTGAGGCACATATAAGGGAAATTGATAGGGCACTGGAGTGGAAAGTATTGGAGATGGTTGAAAAGGATAAGGAAATTTCTAATTCCATATCCCCACTTTCAAATGATGTTGCCTCCAAGTCAAATGGAGCTGACATCACCCCTCTACATGGGCTTTCTCTTGAAGGACCTCAAGGTGAGGTTAATAAGGTCCCTATTGCTTTCGTTATGGGTCCTGGAGATAATTTTACTCAGGTGGCTAATTCAAAAGGTGGGATTGTCCATGTGCAACCAAACAAATCTGGGCAATATACTAAGGGAAAAGGTGGTTGTAAGGGTACAAAAGGAACTGGACTGAGACCCAAAAAAAAAAAAATAGAGGCATCTGAGGATATGGTGATGGAAATTCAAAAAGAGGAGCCTAAGAGGAAATTTGAAGGCTGGACAAATTCTACGACATCAAGGGCAGAAAAGAAAATCAAGTTGAATGATGCTGTGTCTTTGGGAAAGGTGTTTGACGATCAATTTGGATTGGCGGAGGTTGCTAGGCAACCCCACTGGGCACAATGAATACTTTAAGTTGGAACTGTCGGGGGCTTGGGAACCCCTGTACAGTTAATGCACTAAAGAAATTAGTGCAAGCTGAAGCTCCCAGTTTGGTCTTCCTTATGGAAACCAAACTTCCTTTGAAATCCATGAAACGAATGTCCAACATTAAACACTCTCTTGGATTGACACAAGGTTTGGTAGTCCTAAGTGAAGGAAGGAGTGGTGGAATTGCACTGCTTTGGAAACCAGAGACTAATGTTCATATTCAATATTTCTCTTGGTGGCATATCGATGTTGTCATTGATTGTAGGAGAGAAGTGGCGTCTGACAGGTTTTTACGGCAACCCCGATATAGGTTGTAGGCCAGTGTCATGGGCTCGTCTTTCTCAACTTGCTACAATGAATAATCTCCCTTGGATGTGTGGGGGACTTCAATGAGATCCTCAATGTTACAGAAAAGCAGGGTGGGTCGGATAGGCCGAGTAGGCAAATTGAAAATTTTTGGCATTGTATCGATACTTGTGGGTTGAAAGACATTGGATATGTCGGTTCATGGTTTACATGGAGTATGTTTAGAAATGATTTGGGTTGGATATGGGAAAGACTTGATAGCATGTTTGCAACAACAGAGTGGCTAAATTTGTTTCCAAATGCCAGACTACATCACTTGGCTTCCTCTGCTTCTGACCACTGTGCTTTAATGTTGAGGATTAGTTCTCAAGGGGTACAGCGAAAGAAGCCAAAAAAGCTCTTTAGATTCGAGTCCATGTGGCTTAAAGATGATAAGTGTGGTATGATTGTGGAAGAATCTTGGGCTGAAGGTTCACTTAGGGGTGTAGAAAATAATTTTGCAGCTTGTCTGGATTCATGCCGTATGGCTTTGACCAGATGGAATATATAGGAGTTTGGACATATTGGGAAAAAATTGGCAAAGGCACAAGACTTACTCCAAGCTTTAAAGGAGAGAGCAATTGGGCGGTCAAACACATTAGAGGTATGTCAGCAGAGGGCAGAAGTGAATCGCTTGCTTGATCTAGAGGAAAGGATGTGGAAACAGAGGTCTTGTAACGCCTGGCTAAAGGAGGGTGATAAAAATACTATATTTTTTCATGCAAAGGCCTCTAGTCGAAAGCAACGTAACAAAATTATGGGCGTCATGGACAAAACCAATATATGGCAGGAAAATGAGGACAAGATTTCTAAGGTGATCGTTGATTACTACTAGGAGTTGTTTACCACCTCCCAACTAGATATTACTTCGGAATTTCTTGATGCCATAAATCTGGGTGTGACCCTTCAAATGAACCATATGCTCACCAGAGGCTTCAGCGCTACGAAGGTGAAAAAAGCCCTTGATCAGATGTACCCTCTAAAATCTCCGTGTCCGAATGGTATGCCCCCTTTCTTTTATCAGTATTTTTGGCATGTTGTTGGGGATAGTGTTGTTAATTGTGTTATTAATTTTTTAAACACTGGTGTGGCACCTCCTAATTTTCATGATACACATATTGTTCTTATTCCTAAGGTAAAGAGCCCTACAAAAGTGTTAGAATAGAGGCCCATTAGTCTATCTAATGTCATCTATAAATTGGCATCAAAGGTTCTTGCTAATAGGCTTAAGACTCTTATTCCATCTCTTATCACTGAAAATCAAATTGCTTTTCTCTCAGAGAGGCTTATTATGGATAATGTGCTTGTTGCTTTTGAAATTATGAATTCTATTAGTCAAAAGAGAAGTGGGAAAACAGGAGCCATGCCTTTAAAGCTTGATATGAGTAAGGCTTTTGATAGGGTTGAATGGAGTTGCTTGGAAAAAATCATGACTAAGATGGGCTTTCATCCTAGGTGGATATCTATGGTTATGAGTTGTGTCACCTCTGTCACTTATTCTATTTGTATAAATGGCATTCCCCAAGGACGTATTACCCCATCTAGGGGTTTACGTCAAGGAGACCCTCTCTCTCCCTATTTGTTTCTTTTGTGTGCATAAAGTCTTTCAACCTTATTACATAGAGCTTCTGAGGTGGGCACCCTTCGAGGTCTCCAAGTTTGCAAGAGAAGCCCTCACATCACTCATCTTTTCTTTGCCAATGACAGCCTTCTCTTCTGTAATGCTACCATTGCGGATTGTGAAGAAATCCAAAGATTGCTGCTGGTCTATGAAAGAGCAATAAGGTAACAAGTAAATAGACAAAAAACCTCGTTATTTTTTAGCCCCAATGGCCAATATAGTCGTGGAGATCCAGGAAGATATTAAGCAAAGATTTGGGGCAGATATCATCCGTCAGCATGAGAAGTACCTGGGTTTGCCATCCTTAGTGGGTAGAAACAAGCGTAATACATTCCAGCAATTAAAGGAACGAGTGGCCAACAAACCAGTTGGTTGGAAGAAATTTTTTTTTTTGTCTATCGAAGGTAGGGAGGTGCTGATTAAGGCTGTTGTGCAAGCAATTCCAACACATACTATGAGTTGCTTTCTACTACCAAAGTCCCTTTGTGATGACTTGAATAGTATGGTAAGCAAATTCTGGTGGGGCAGAAAAATAATGAGCGTAAATTGGCTTGGATGAGATGGGAAAAGTTGTGTACTCCGAAAGCTTGTGGTGGTATGGGTTTTAGGGACCTAAGATCATTCAATCTTGCCCTTCTAGCTAAGCAAGGGTGGCGGCTGCAACAACAATCAAACTCACTTCTCTATCGGGTTTTCAAGAGTAAGTACTTCCCTGACACTTCCTTTGTACAAGCTCAACAAGGTAGGAGTTCGTCCTATGTTTGGCAGAGCATTATAGCAGCGCAGCCAATAATTAAGCATGGAATGCGTTGGCAAGTTGGAAATGGGGAGAATATTTGTATTTGGAAAGATAAATGGATCCCAAACCCATCCACCTATCAAGTTATCTTTCCTAGAACCTTGTTACCTGAGGATGCAACAGTAAATGTTCTGATTGATGCAGACCATGGCACTTGGAGATCTGATCTAGTAAGGGAGTTGTTCCTAAACTTTGAAGTGTATATTATCCTTAGTATTCCTTTAAGCACATGTATGCCTAGGGATAAATTGGTCTTGGCAGCAACACCAAATGATAAGTTCACGATGAAAAGTGCTTATTGGTTGGCTTTGGATATGAAAAGAGTTGAAAGTACCCCAAGCCCTAGAGGACAACAGTAACTTTGGAGGTCCATTTGGAGTGCTGATGTGCCCAATAAAATAAAGAATTTTGCTTGGAGGGTTTGTCAGAATATACTCCCTATAGAAGCTAATCTATTCCACAAGAAAGTGATCAGTTCTAAGGTTTGTAAGCATTGTGACCAGGGTAGGGAGACAATTAGCCATGTTCTTCTGCACTGTGCTTTTGCTCAATCAATATGGGAAGCTTGCAGTCTAGTGGTGGATAGAAATTGCACGTTTGAGGATATGATTTGGAAATGTAGGAATGGCTCTGATCCAGCATTTTTTGAACTTGCTCACTTCATGGCCATCTCGTGGAATTTATGGAAAAATCGGAATGGGATTCAACATGGTGATGTGCCAAAATCTGTGACAAATATTGTTTTTGAAGCTTCTCAGCTGATTGCAGAATTTTCGGCTATTTAAGATCACCCCAAACTGCTTACAATCCCTCCCCATACTAGGTGGAATCCCCCCATGTTTGGTGTGTATAAAGCAAATGTTGATGGAGCTGTTTCCAAGGAGCAACTTACCGCTGGCTTGGGTGTGATTATACACAATGTTGTTGGTCAAGTTATTGGTGCCTTAAGTTATCAGTTATATGCTCCATCAGGCGCTCTTGAAGCTGAAGCTAAAGCGATGGAAGCTGCTGTGCTGTTTGCAAGGGATGTTGGAATTTAAGAGATCATTTTCGAAGGGGACTCTCTACAAGTATACAATTTTCTTAAAGGAGGCTCCTTAGCCCCACCTGCTGTTGCTAACGTGTTTGAAGGCATTCTTTATCATCTTCAAGCTTTTCGTTCTTTTGATTTTTCTCACATAAAAAGGGTAGGCAATAGGCCAGCCCATCTTCTAGCTCATCATGCTAAGTCTGCAGTTGATTTTGAGGCATGGGTTGAAGAAACCCCCAATTTTTTAGAAGCTACTTTGGCCTTTGATGTAGCTGCTTGCAACACTTAAGTTTTGTTAATGTTATGCAGTAATATTCCCAATCAAAAAAAAAAAAAAAAACTTGGTTTGTTCATTTTAAAGTTTAAATACTTTTTTTTATTGGGATACCTCAAAAAGATAGGAGAAAAAAAAAAGTCAAGTAAAAGAAAAAACAAAACAAAATCAAACTCTCTTACAAGTTACGAATAGTTGGCCATTTCTTTAACTGTTGGCTGGTAAAATAGAAAAGTGGGAGGATAGAAGATGAGGAGGGGTGAAAAGGTGAGAGAATAGAAAAGAGATTAATTTCTCTCATTTTTATTTTGTTGGAAAAGAGAAAAAAAAGTGGAGGGATGAAATTTTTTTTGTTTGGTTGAGAAGAAAAATGGAAAGATAGAAAATGTGATTTGTGTAAATTTAAAATCATGTCCCTATTAGGTAAAAACAAAAAATAACATGTTTTTATATTTTCATTAAAAAAAAAATATGAATTGGCACTTCATTAAAAAGAGCTCAAGAAATTCAAACTAAAAATTATTTTCTATAAAACGGAAAGGGGGGAAAAAAAAAACAAAGCTGAGGGTAAAAAATAAAATTAACGCTTAAAAAAATAAAATAAAAATCAAAACTATTGAAAAAAAATTAAAAGAAAGAAAGAAAGAAAAAGAGAAACGAATTGCACCAAAAAATTAATAATAAAAATAACTACCGGTAGAAAAAGTTGTCAACATTGGCAAGCAAAAGAAAAAAATAAAATAAACAAGACAAAATGAAGCAGTTGACAGCGGGTATTGGTAGTAGTTGGTTAGTGAGCGGTGGGCATTTTAGTTCAAAATTTTGCACCCTATTTTCATTCTCATTTTCTCCTCATTTTGAAGAAATTAAGTTTTGGTGAGTTCAGAGATAAAACAGTCGGACTCCACCATTTTTCTCTCCTCCTCCCTCTCCCAACCAAACACCCCTCTCATCTATTTTCTCTCCTATTTTTTACTCTTTTTTTTTTCATCCTCCCCAAAATCATTCCAACCAAAAGAACGATGAAGCATGATACAAAACAATAATAATTCTAAAGACCCCATTCTTTACAATATAATTTTCACAACTATCTTATGTGACTAATTGTAAGTGGTGTAGAAAAAAAAAGTTAGTAAGTTTATGTAAAAATGAAAATGACAACTAATTACAATCAACATAGGATAGTTGTGGAAAATAATGTAACCCTCAAATAATTAAAAAAAAAAATAGGAAGTTACTAATTATTATATAAAAGTTCGTGTTATATAAACATTTTTTTTGATTATTATATAGACTTGTCACTTGAAGGATGTACACGGAGCTAGGATTTGATCTTATGGGAGCTCAGAATATGAACAAAAAATTTCACCATTTAATAATGAGAATTATACAAAGAATCAACATTAAGTTAATATTTGAAAATTAAATGTATAGTCTATTCAATGTTAACAAAAGAATAAAAGAAAACATACAATAATTGTTACTTAATATATTTAAAGTGAATCATCCATTAAGGTGCAATAAATTTTGCAACAATTTTGCTTGACCTGGTGCATAATTCCAAAAGTAATACTAGAGATACAAACTTTTTTACAAAATTTTTTACAATATGCTGATGTGGTGAGTGATTATCGGTAAATGAAAAAATGATATTAATGATGAGCCTAAATGAAAACCAATAAGAAGTTAGTCACATTAATAATTTGTAAAAATGTTGTAAAATAGTTTGTAGCTGTAGTATTATTCTAATTCCAAACCCAAAAATTAAAAAAACATATTAAAAAATCATTTTTGAGAACCAAAAAAATAAACAATTGATGATTACAACGATGAGAGAAAAATACAACCATGAGAAATGCAAAAACCAAACAACTTGACATAAAAACGGTGCATTTTTAATTCACTCTATCAAAATACTCAACATTATGTTTTACTCATTAAATTTACACTGAAAATACTTTTTTTCAAAAATAATTGTTCCCCCTTATTATATTAACACTCAAACATATAAACATGGTATTTCTTTTTTCCTATTCTTATAATTGAAATTAGCAAATTAAGTAGGGAAAAAAAGAAGAAGAAGAATCTCATTGGTTTTTTTTTTTTTTTTATCATATACTACTACATTTTTTAATTATATGTTAAGCGCATGGCTCCAGTGCATTGCGTGAAAATATTATTGATAACTAAATGAGATCATACAATAAAATGTAAAAAGTTAATCTCATTTTAATTGTTTGACTAAATAAAATGATATGTGACATTAGATACTTTACTTGTTCAAGATTTTAAAATCAAAATGGGTCGAGAAAAACTGCTCAATTTCATTGGTAGCCTTTTATAGGGGAATTATACTTTACTACCTTAAATTACACCACATATTACATTTTACATCTAAACTATTTGACTGCACATTTTACACTGAACTATTACTCTTGTTACATTTTGCACTCCAAAGTTAATTTTCCTGTTATGTTATATGGAAATTTTGAGCACATAACTTGCACATGTATATTATTTAAGTGGCACAAAGTTAAAAAAATATTTCTTAAAAAAAAAATATTTCTTTCCAATCAATTAAAAAAAAAAAATTTCTTTATTTTTTATCCAGCTCTCTCCCCCTCTCATGTGCGTGCGTAGCAGCTTCTCTTCCCAAATCAAAATCATCAACAGTACCACTACTGCTCCACCACTGCAACGAAAGGCCGACTTGAACACTTGAATATAAATGGTTGAATGGCCTTTACAAGAACCATTGAACATGTCCTTGAGGAAAAGTGAAAAACAACTTTTCCTTAACAGTTAATACGCGGCTCTGTAAATTCCACGAGATTGCCAATTTAATGGCATTGGATCTTTAATTAATATTAACTTGGAAGCCATATATCTGCAAAAAAAGAGTGCAGACTTTTCCTTGAACTTAATTATAATATTCAATAACAAGACATAATTTCAAATGCTCATAGACCTTTTCCCTTCGCAAATTAACCAAGATCTTACTTGATGAGAACCAACAAGCATTAAAGAATCCATTGTATGTTCCAATTGAGCCTATTATTAGAGTAAGATCCAAGAAGATCAAAGAAGCATTTAATGGACTGATTCAAAAGATTTGGCCTGATTCTAACACAAGATATTCCAAGTTTGGCCCAAAAGAAAATGAAGGCATAATAAATTTAATCCAAGCTATTGAAAGCTGATTTGGTTTAATTGGGCGTGATTTATGGTGTGGATTAATGGCTGATTAATTTTCCAGCTCCATACCAATTAATAGATATTTTTCCTATTTTGGAGCTACTAATTTCAGACCAAATCCGTCTTAATTTTAGGCTTCTATTATTTAGAACGTTTTTAGCTATTTTCCTATTTTGGAGATGCTAATTTCAGACCAAATCAACTTTAATTTAGGCTTTTATTATTTAGTACGTTTTTTATATTTTTCCTCCTTTTTGTCATGTCTTATAAATTGCATGCACTCATTGTAATGGAGGATTATTGAATAAAGATTAGAAAAAACGTGAGGTTTTGCTTCTTCTTTTGGTTCTTCAAGAGCTGTGAACTTATCAGGGATTCTTCCTTGTGACGTTCAAATTTTATACCTTCGATTCGTAATTCTATTATAATCATTGGGTCGAGGTTTGTTACTTATACATTTGATTTGCGTTTCATTTATAAACGTTGAGTCAGGGTTTCCATCAAAATCTGAATTTTAGCTTTGTTGGGCAAGTATTCCAATACTATTTGTTGGGTCTCAAAGCATGTCAATTGATGTTCTTATCATTTGGTATTAGAGCACAGGTTCTAAAATCAGTTTTACTATCCCTTTATCTTTTGTTTCTTGTTATCATCCCATCTTGTTCCTTTTGTGTTCTTTATTCCTTGTTCTTATTTTGTGACGTGCACTAAGTTAAAATCGTGCACCAAGTTCAAAAAAAAAAAAAAAAGCGTTAAAAAAAAGTAAAAAAAAAAAAGAGACTTCAAAAAAGAAATAGAAAATAGAAAAAATATTGTTTGTAGTTTCAGTTTTCTAAGACCAAAATATTGTCTTCTTTTATCCTCTTCCTTTGATTTATTTTGTTTGTAATATTTTCTTGCTGTCGGTATTAGTTTAAATACTACAAGTTGAATTTCTTGATCAAGTTTATTAATTTAATGAAGAACCGAAAAGGGAAAGCTGCGAGTGGAAAAAGGCAAGAGAGTGTGAGACTAATATCGGGAAAAAGCCAATTCTGAGTGAAACACAAGTGTGAGTGACATAATTTGAGTGCAAACACGTGAGGGAGTGTTGTGAGAAATTATTTCTAACATTTCTCTATAGTTTCAAAAGTATGTCTTCTAGGGGAAAAACATCAAATAGGGAAGGAGGGGAGGAATCATCCTTCATGTTGCAAGCTATGCAACAACAGTTTGAGCACATGAATGTGGTGTTTAATGAGATTCGGGATTGGATGGATAGGCAAGATGCTGTTATTGCTACTTTGCATGAAGAGCGCCCCGAAAGAGCCCTTAATACTAAAAGGCAGGAAAGGCGTGCCCGTGTGGATGATTCTGATGACGACCATGAGGTTAAGTTCGAAGATGAAGATGATCAAGCTTCATTGAACAATAAGGGCAGGCTTATGCCAAAGGGAGAAAGGCGTGGTAGAGGTTTTTGAAAAGATCTGAGATGGCAAGATGGGACTGACAGAAACCTAGGAAATATCAAAATGAAGATACCATCACTCCAAGGGAAAAAAGATCCTGAAGCATACTTGGAATGGGAGAAAAAGGTGGAGTTGATCGTTGAGTGCCACAACTACTCTGAGGATGAAAGTTCAAATAGTGTAAAAACACCCTTGAACGTTTAGACCCCCAAATTACAACTTAACCAATTCAAGCATTATGTCAAACAACTAGTGTGCGGAAAATTAACATAAGTTATAATATGGAATTGGAAAAATTATCTAAGCCAAATTAAAATCACAACCCACAACAGATAATAAAAGGCAAAAATAAAAGGGAAGGAAGATACAAACACAAAGACAACACGCGATGTGTTATCGAAGAGGAAACCGAAATCCTCGGCATAAAACCTCTCCGCCGCCCTCCAAGCGGTAAACAATCCACTAGAAAATGTAGTTGGGATACACGGACAACAATAGACTCTCCAAGCCTAATCTACCCAATGCACCTAAGCCCTCCAAGCTTCTTGCTCCAACGAGGTTGCGCCGAACCTTTTTCTTTTCTAGCTTCCCGGATTCCGCTACTAGACCATAGCATCAACCAATGAAGATTGGTTTCTTCCTAACTGCTTCTCAGAACACCAAACAACCCTCTCACAGTAATGGATATGGTGAGAACAAGGTTTTGGTAAAAAGCCTCTCAAGGGTTTGGCAATGGAGAGGAAGAGAGTTGAGGAATTTGAAGAGGCACTTATGTAAAGATTGTAGATGAATCAATCTTGTTTTACTCTAGGGTTTCTCTCTCAAAATTCTATCTGGAAGCTCTCTTTCTTTTGTGGGTATAAGGGGTATATATACTAGGGTAAGAAAGGAATGTGAAACGTCAGGTTTTTCAAAACAAGGCTGGCTCGCGGCTTGTCCTCGCGACTTGACTGAGTCGCGAGATCCAGTCGCGAGATAACCGTATGGCCAGTTGTCCTGTTTTGTCCTGTAGTGCTCTAGCTAGCATGACTGTTCACCTTCTGGCATGCTTGGCATGTGTGCTGCGTCTGGCGGCTTGCAGCCGCGAGTCACCCGCGAGGCTAAGCCACGAGTCTCTGTTTTCTTGCACACTCTTGAGCAAACATCACTCTATCTCACTCACTACCCTTACAACAAGCCCACCTAAATACAGGGTTACTAAATGCTGAAATACAAGCAAATTTGGCACGAAATAAAGCCAATTAGATGGTTGAATAAATTCAACCTTACAGAGGAAAAAAAGTAAAACTCGCTGTCATTGAGTTTACTGACTATGCTATTATATGGTGGGATCAACTTATGATGAACAAAAGGAGAATCCTTTAGAGGCTTATTGAGACTTGGGAAGAAATGAAGGCCAGCATAAGGAGGCGGGTTGTCCCTAGTCATTACTATAAGGACTTATATCAGAAATTACAGAGTCTTACTCAAGGCTATAGGAGTGTGGATGACTACCACAAGTAGATGGAGATTTCCATGATTCGGGCTAATCTAGAGGAGGATAGAGAAGCTACCATGGCGAGGTTTTTGAATGGGTTGAATTGGGACACTGCCAACGTAGTGGAGTTGCAACACTATGTGGAGTTGGAAGACATGGTGCACATGGCAATAAAGGTGGAATGATAGCTTAAAAAGAAAGGAACTCGGTCATTTCAAAATTCGGACTCCTCTGCTTCATGGAGGTCGAATGGGAGGAAAGACAAATTGGCTGTTTTTAAGTCCAAAACTGAACCACCAAAAAGGAGAGATGAAGTTCTTAGTGTTAACAAAGGTAAAAATGAATCCCAAACTCATAATCGTGATATTAAGTGTTTTCATTGTTTGAGAGTAGGTCATATAGCATCACAATGCCCAAATAAGAGGACCATGATCACACATGTTGATGGAGAGGTGGAAACTGAAAGTGAGGGTGATGATGACTAGATTCCATCACTTGAGGATGCTTGTGACGATGATGTGGAAAATCCAGTGGAGAGCGAGTCACTTGTGACTAGTCGTGCTTTAAGTGCCCAAGTCAAAATGGAACAGTAAAGGGAGAACATTTTTCATACTAGACACCACATTAACAACAAGGTATGTAGTATGATAATTGATGGGGCAAAGTTGTACTAATGTGGCTCTAGCACTACTTTAGTTGAAAATTTGAATTTACCTACCATGAAATACCTTAAACCATATAAATTGCAGTGGTTGAATGATTGTGGGAGGTTATGGTAAATAAGCAAGTGCTGGTTTCTTTTTCAATTACGAGTTACAAGGATGAAGTACTACATAATTTTGTTCCAATGTATGTGGGTCACATTTTATTGGGCAGACTATGGCAGTTTGATAGGAAGGTCAATCATGACGGGTTCAAGAATAGGCATTCTTTCATAAAAGACAATAAAACCATTATTCTTGTATCGATGACTCCAATACAAGTGTATGAAGATCAAATGAAATTGAAAAGAAAGAATGAGTGGAAAAAAAAAAGGTCAAACCGAGAGTTCAAAAAAAGATGATGAGAAAGAGAGTGAAAGGAAAGAAGAGAGTGAATTGAAAAAGAGTGAAATGAAAAAAAAAAAAAAGTGAAAAGAAAAAGAGAGTGAATAAAATGAGAGAAAAAAGAAAAAAAACAAGCGAGTTTTTATGCTAAGGTGAGTGATGTCAAGAGTGCTTTTTATACAAATCAGCTTATATTTGTACTATTGTACAAAGAGGCATGTTTTAATACTAATGAACCTGACGAATCTTTGCCTAGTGTTGTTGTCACTTTGTTGCAGGAATATGAGGATGTGTTTTCTAACGATGTGCTTAGTGAATTGCCACCTATTAGAGGAATAGAGCATCAAATTGATTTTGTGCCAAGTGCAACAATTCTTAATCGACCAGCCTATAGGAGTAATCTAAAGGAGACAAAGGAACTTCAAAGGCAAATTGAGGAGTTGTTGACCAAAGGACACGTGAGAGAGAGCATGAGTCCGTGTGCGGTGCCGGTGCTACTTGTGTCTAAGAAGGATGGAACTTGGAGAATGTGTGTTGATTGCAGGGCTATCAACAATATTACGGTAAAGTATAGACATCCATCCCTAGGCTAGATGATATGTTGGATGACTTGCATGGGTCATGTATTTTCACAAAAATTGATTTGAAAAGTGGGAATCATCCAATTAGGATAAAAGAGGGTGATGAATGGAAAACTGCCTTTAGAACTAAATATGGATTGTATGAGTGGTTGGTAATGTCTTTTGGTCTAACTAATGCACCAAGTACATTCATGAGGTTAATGAATCATGCATTGTGTGCGTTTATAAGAAGATTTGTTGTGGTCTATTTTGATGATATTTTGGTGTATAGCAAGAACTTAGATGAGCATATCGATCATTCCCATTGTGTGCTCGCTATTTTGAGAAAAGAAAAACTATATGCCAATTAAAAAAAAAAAAAGTTCATTTTTCATAGACAAAGTTGTGTTTCTTGGTTATGTTGTTAGCACGAAAGGAATTGAGGTGGATGAGGAAAATGTGAAGGCTATCTAGGAATGGCACACACTAAAGCCAATCACCGAGGTAAGAAGTTTTCATGGTTTGGCTAGTTTTTATCGCCAATTTGTTAAAGATTTCAGTACACTAGTCAGACCACTCACTGAAATTATTAAAAAAATCTGTGAGTTTTAAATGGGGTACTAAGCAAGATCATGCATTTGTTGAAATCAAAGAAAGGTTTTATGGTGCTCCTTTATTAGCATTACCTGATTTTTCTAAAACTTTTGAAATTGAGTGTGATGCCTCAAGAATAGGTATTGGAACTGTTTTGATGCAGGAGAAGCAACCAATAGCCTATTTTAGTGAAAAGCTAAATGGTGTAGCTTTGAACTAGCCAACATATGACAATGAGCTTTATGCACTGGTGAGAGCATTGGAGACTTGGCAACTTTACCTTTGGCTGAAAGAATTTGTCATACATATCGACCATAAGTCCTTGAAGCACTTGAAAGGACAAGGTAAGTTGAATAGAAGACATGCCAAGTGGGTGGAATTCATTGAGACCTTTTCTTATGTAATCAAATACAAATAAGGTAAGGAAAATATTGTGACTGATGCATTGTCAAGAAAGTATGCCCTTGTCTCTACTTTAAATGTAAAGTTATTGGGATTTGAATATGTTAAGGAATTGTATGCTAATGATGATGACTTTGCTAATGTGTATGGAGCATGTGAGAAGATAGCGTTTGGTAAATTCTATAGACTAGATGGGTACTTGTTTAGAGAGAATAGACTTTGTGTACCTAATAGTTCTATGTGTGAGGTTCTTATGCGTGAAGCACATGGAGGTGGTTTAATGGGTCATTTTGGTGTAAGCAAGACTTTAGACGTGTTACATGAACAATTTTTTTTGCCAAAGATGAAACGTGATGTGGAGAGAGTTTATGCTAGATGCATTACCTGTAGGTAGGCCAAATCTAGAGTCTTACTACATGGATTATACACTCCTTTGCCCGTACCTAGTGCACTTTGGGTTGATATTTCTATGGATTTTGTTTTGGGTTTGCCTAGGTTAAGGAAAGGTAAGGATTCAATTTTTGAAGTTGTTGATAGGTTTTAAAAGATGGCACATTTCATATCTTGTCATAAAACTAATGATGCAACCCACATCGCTGATTTGTTCTTTAGAAAGATAGTAGGGCTCCATGGTGTTCCTAGGAGTATTGTGTCTGATCATGATGTTAAGTTCCTTAACTATTTTTGAAAAGTCTTGTGGGGAAAGTTGGGGACTAAATTATTGTTTACGACTACTTGTCACCCCTAAACGGATGGACAAATTGAGGCAGTGAATAGAACTTTATCTACTTTGTTGTGTATTATAATTCAGAAAAACTTGAAAAATTGGGAGGATTGTTTGTCATTCATTGAGTTTGCATATAATCGGAGTGTTCATTCTTCTACTAATTTTTCACCATTTGAGATTGTTTATGGTTTTAATCCACTAACTCCTTTGGATTTGCCACCTTTGCCAGTTAATGAAATGACTAGTTTGGATGGTCAAAAGAAGGCTGAGATGGTGAAGAAACTCCATGAAAGTGTACGGCAACATATAGAAAAGAAAAATGAGCAATATGGGACCAAAGCCAACAAGGGTTGTCGACAAGTCCTCTTTGAACCAAGTGATTGGGTTTGGGTGCATAGGAGAAAGGAATGATTTCTAGCCCGTAGGCAATCTAAGATACATCCTAGAGGGGTGATGGAAATATGCATATACGCAGCGGAAAAATAACGGATCTACTTCATTCATTATTGATAATATGTTTTATGTAAATTTTAGAATATAAAAATAAGAGAGTGTACCTTGGTGTGGTGAAATTTAAAAACCAAAGATTAGAAGTTCTTGAGAACACCTTTAATCTTCACTCCAATTCCACTAACGCCCAAGAAGTCTGGTCTCTCAATCAATTTTTATGAATTTTTTCAAAGGAGAATGAGAGAGTGTCCAACACTCACATACATCATTTCATTTTCTTACAAAAATTTTGTATGTTTCTCTCTTTATAACTGATTATCTAATTGGGCTAGCCTTTTGGGCCTTTCCAATTGGGCTTTAATACGTGGCTTGGAGTGGGACCAAAAGGGAATAAATAAGACACTAACTTCAATGGGTTTTGTGCTTTTTTGTTAACTCTTGACAAGTCCAATGTTACCATTAATTATATTTAATACCACTATATAAATATAATTGCACTCTAGGCCTTATTAATAAATTATATCTCAAGACTTTATTGTACATGCAACCCCTTCATAAAATATTCGTAATAATACAAAATCATGAATGTAGACTGCCACTTTGTAAATTACTACATCTTAATCCTTGAGTACCCGGTTTAATTCTTTAAGTTATTCATCATATATTTATGAAATCCAATTTCATAAATATATACTTTAGTAACTATTTACTAAAGTAGTTAGGCCTAACATTCTGAATAACAAACCCATTAAACTTATCTCAAGGGAATATTTTGTATCTCCGTTAAGAGACTATGAATTCTATCTTGAGAATATATGTTCCATCAACATTAAATGTGGCTGCTCAACATACTGAGGTTTTGACCGTTATTTTAGATCTCATTCTTGATATATCAAAGCAACCTACACCTCATGATCAGGTCCATCATTCTCTCAAGATTAAGAGTTCATGCAAATAGGAGTCGTGAGATTTATTATTCATTTGACAGTCGTTAGGAGAATAATAAATCTCACAGCGGTCCAGTTCAATATGTCTTAACTCTTAAAACATATCAACATATCAACTAGAAGTCACAACTTCCATGATCAAAACAAATCATCTTAGTTAATATGTTATAGTCTTCGTAGATGAAATACCCAATTTTATCACTGATTACGAACTATAATTATGAGTTTACAAAGAACTTGTAATTTATATCTTCTGTAACTTTTCACATAAATCACATACTATGCATCTCATGAACTACATGATAATGTCCAAATATTCATGTTACCATTATTTTAGATAAGAATAAAACAATTTTATCAATTACAATATTAAGTCATACTTAATATCATACATAGTATCATACAATAGGATTTAAGGACACTAATCCTAACAAGGGGATGGTCCATTTCAAGTCCTTACGAGAATTCAATGATAATGCATACAAGTTGGATCTTCTAGGTGAGTATAACATTAGTGCTACATTTAATGTTGCTGATCTTTCTCCTTTTGATGTAGGTGACGATTCGAGGATGAATCCGTTTGAAGAGAGGGAGAATGATGAGAATCAACAAGCATTAAAGGATCCATTGCATGTTTCAATTTGGCCAATTACTAGAGCAAGATCCAAGAAGATCAAAGAAGCACTTAAGGGCTGATTCAAGAGATTTGGGATGATTCTAACACAAGACATTCTAAGCTTGGCCCAAAGGAAGACGAATGCGTAATAAATTTAACCCAAGCTATTGAGGGCTGATTTGGCTTAATTGGGCATGATTTATGGTGGATTAATGGCTGATTGATTTTCCAGCTCCATACCAATTAATAGATATTTTTCATATTCTGGAGCTGCTAATTTCAGACCAAATCCACCTTAATTTTAAGCTTCTATTATTTAGAACGTTTTTTTAGCTATTTTCCTATTTTGGAGATGCTATTTCAGATCAAATCAACTTTAATTTAGGCTTTTATTATTTAGTACATTTTTTTATATTTTTCCTTTTTTCAGTCATGTCTTATAAATAGCATGCACTCATTGTAATGGAGGATTATTGAATAAATATCAGAAGAAAAAAAAAAACGTGGGATTTTGCTTCTTGTTTTGGTTCTTCAAGAACTTTGAGCTTATCATGGATTCTTCTTTGTGACGTTCAAATTTTATACCTTCGGTTCACAATTCTGTTATAATCATTGGGTTGAGGTCTATTACTTATACCTTTGATTTGCGTTTCATTTATAAACGTTGGGTTAGGATTTCTATCAAAATTTGAATTTTAGCTTTCTTGGGCAAATATTCCAATATTATTTGTTGGATCTCAAAGCGTGTCGATTGAAGTTCGCATCATTACCTCTATGTAGTATAACATTTCATAAGTGCTCTGATGGCGAAATTTATCGATATATTTACTTGGGACCATGTTTTGTTCTATTGATGAGGATTTCCATCATCATTATTTTTTTAAAAAAATTGGACCAGCCATCTTGAAATATTTTTTAGTTTAAAGGAGCCAAATAACCAAAATGTCATGGAGGGAGAGCGGTAGTGGAGCAGTGTTGGTGCCATTGATGATTTTGTTTTGGGGATTTAGGGTTTCACAGGTTTTGGTTGGAGAGAGAGAGAGAGAGAGAGGTAAAAATAAAGAACGAAGTTTTTGTTTTTAATTGATTGGGAAAGGGGGGGTTTTGGTCTTTTAACTTTGTGCCACTTAAGTAATACACATATGCGAGTCATGTGATTGAGATTTCCTTCTAACACAACAGTAAAATTAATATCAGGGTGCAAAGTGTAATAAGAGTCATAGTTTATGATACAAAACATGCATTCCAATAATTTAGGATGCAAAGTGTAATTTATGGTATAGTTTAGAGTAGTAAAGTGTAATTTCTCCCAAATTTTAGTTCTTTAAATTAAAAACACACCATAATATTTCTACAACACAATTTTGATAAGTAAATATGATCATACAATAAAATGTAAAAAGTTAATCCCTTTTAATTGTTTGATTAAATAGAATGATATGCAACATTATATACTCTGATTGCTCCAAATTTTGAGTGCTCACAATGAGAACGTCTCTACCCTCTACTTGTTAAAGTATTAGTTTAGTCCATTAAAACCTAATACATTTTGGCTTCTTCCTCTCATTCACACGGAGGGTTGTTCATCAAGTGTGTCATGTTTTTCAACTTATTTAGGTTTTCTCATTGGATATATGCTAGTGATTCTAAAGGTCCGTTCGGATAGAACTTATTTTGTTGAAACTGAAAACACTGTAGCAAAATAATTTTTAAATGTGTGAATAGTACCGCGGGATCCATTTTTAATGAAAAAGTGGCTAAAAAGTGGAGTTTGTGGATTCTGTGAACAGTGCATAGGTGCACTGTCCATGGGAGAAAAGTCAAAATCTGCAGCTGAAAAAAAAAAAAAAAAAAATGCGCAAATAAGAAAACGCAGACACGCAACTTGGATCCAAACCCCACCTAAGTATTGTAGATATGTTGCTCTTTGTTGTGTGGATCATCATTTGTTCAAGTTTTCCCACAGAGGTTTCCACTGCTGCTTCGAAGGATAGATATTGGAATAGGGTGAAAGATGACATGGTGTAGCAAGTCCATTAGAAAATTTTCCTTTCAACTGAATCTTTCAGTTTCCTCCCACTTTACTAATTTTTATTTTTATTTAAAAAAAAACCATCCAATATCCACTCTGTGACCACTCTGTGTTGCCACTCCAATCCCCTCAACCATCACCATTGAAACCCAAAATTACACATCAACGAGTGAGAGATGTACGATGTGGCAACTTAAACTTCTTTAAAAACTAATATATTTGTGGAAAATTTTAAATGAACTCACTGTAAGGATTGAATTACAGAGGAGACATTTGCTTGTTGATACACCTTGTTCTTTGTGCAATGCTATTGATGAAACCGTGCATCATCTATTCATGTTTTGTAGCCTGACTCGAGCTGTGTAGTTAGGACAGAGCTTGCCAGAAGAATTGAGTCTTTAGAACTAAAGTCAATTATTAAGCTGGTTGGAATGAGATTTGAGCATTCCTAACAACTGGTCAGATTTGTCTGTAAATCACAATTTTCAGATAAAAACAGCATATGAAGCTGTTATGCTTATGGTAGTAAATGATGTTTAGTTTGTTAATAGCAGTAAACACGTGCTGTACAAATTCACGGAGGTATGGGGATTAAGGCAAAATACAACCATTGACAGGAGCAAGTTTGAGGTGGTACACCAAACGTGGCAAGGTAAAAAATGGCAGGTTTTAATTTTGATAGAAGCTGGGGCACTAGTAAATCAAAGTGGAAGGGCTCTTGCTTTATTTGTAAAGACTGACAACAGGATCTTAGCAGGCTTTTATAACTAATGACTTTTTCTAAAACTTAAAACTGTATGTCTTGCTTTGAGAGAAGCACTGTATTTGATGCATAAGGGAATAACAATGGTGATGATTCTTTTCAATAAAAATGTAAAATGATGGTTTGTAACTTCTGCTCAGGAGGTGAAAGAATGAATGGACCATAGAAGCTGTGTCCGCTGATCTAGAGTTGCTCATGAGATCCTTCACTGATTTTTGTATAATGAGGATTGATGCTAGAGTTCTAAACGCCCTCTAAGGCTTGTTTACGTAAAGTTAAACAACAACAACAACAACATCATCATCATCAACAACATGGTGGTTTATTTAACGACTTGAGAAACCTTTTTTTTCTTGAGAAATCTATTGACATAACCATATTACACAATTTCAGTTCCTCACTATTTTTTGGGGGTGGGGGTTCCCAATTCCTTACACATTTCAAAGCACACCATTGGAGATCTCACAATATCACAAATGCACAACAGATAACTTGGATGCTTAACCACAGCAAGAACCACATGCGGGTAAGGAACCTGGTGGTATAGAAATGCATTTTTATTAGAAAAACTAGTCACTAACCCGTAATCTTATAAAAGTATAGTTTATATATTAAAACATTTTAATTTTACATGAACTATAATAGTTTTAATAATATTTGAAAAATAAAATAAAAAGTGAAAACTCAAGCCAATTCAAGATAAACCACTGCAATAACAAAGGCAGTCCTCCCATTCATTCTTGCAAGCCAATAGCAACTGCAAGAGCTATCATGAGAGCATTCCATCAGATAGTTTAGAACCAAGTATGCTCCTCCTTTATTTTAATCCTATACATCAGCAATTTGAAGTGAGTTTTCAGCAAGTGGTATCAAGTAAAAATCGTGTTTGCACAAAACCTAAACAGACATCAACAATTTTACCAAGTTTTTTCTCACTTCATAATAATTATGGAACACCTTGCAAGCTTTTAATCACCACTGGCACATCATTGATGTTGAAGTTTATATATGTTCTGCATGTGGTATTAAGTTTTAGGGTTTTATAGATGTGGCAGCCAAATGATACATGGAAAGACTTTTATCACATAATAATGATGCAGCAATCATTATATAAATATATTGTGTGTAGCAACATTTAAAAGGAACAAATAAAAAATAAGTGTAATTGTTTTGAATTAGCCATTCATCTTAATCAGAATTTAACAAACTAAATTTGATAAAATAGTTTTCATATGAATAAAGCTTTATAAAGCTTGAGTATAGTTTCCTCTTATTTCCAAAAGTTTCCACATAATTCATCCAACAAAGTCTACAACTCTTCCCAGACCTTTTTTGGAAAAGTGAATGACTCTTCCCAAACCTTACCAAACCTAGAAGAAAAGAATGAAAGAAAACTTCAAATCAAATAATCATTCAGAGGAACAACTGCAAACAACCATGAAAAATTTATGACTTGAGTTTTTATTCATTGAAATTGAACATTTACATGTTTCCCACCATAAGGTTTTGGATTCTGACTCCAATTCCAAATGCCATGTTGCTTAATGTAAAGTTGTAAACTGTAAGCTTCTCATCTTTTTTAGGAATCCATCACCTCTTCTCAAAGGCATTATCCTAGCACACTAAGCCTTCACCTTCCCTGTTAAACTTTATCCCAAACAACAATATAAAGATGCTTGAATCCCAAACATACTAAATAAAAATCCAAAACTTATCCCTACACTTTCTTATTAACCAAACCAAAATTATTATTAAAACAAAAAATACAAACATGCACATAATGATACAAAAAGAAAGAGTGTTTATAAGAAAACTCAGATAATACCCAATTGTGATAATCAGAGTCCACTGGTAGCCCATGTAAAAAATACTTGTAGTTAATAACAATGCAATGCAATCTACTACATAGATTAAGATCATTCACCCAAAAAAAAAAAAGAAAAATAAAAAAATGCGAAATGGGAAGGGACATAGATAATAAATTTGAACATCTTGATAAATCCTATGAAAATTTCAAAGTAATCTAACTTTCAAATGAAAATTTGCTAGAGCACACATCAAGGAATCTAGGATTTTGAACAATATTGAGTCAAGATCTATAACAATGCACAGAATAGTCCATTAGATTTGTGTAGATAAATCATCAAATTTTAAAAGTATATAATTTGGGTATCCCCAAATTCATCAAAAACACAAAGTTTAAACCACTATTTGCCTATTAGATTCAATAATCAATATATCAGCTTGGATCACAGTGAAGTCTCTCAAAATATGCTTCAAAAATAGATATGGAAGAAAAATAACACAGCTCTACCTTTTCAATTTGCTATTGCTGGAATTTGTAGACAGCTTCTAAACTTTATAGGTTCAGTCCTTCGCTGTGCATGGCAGAAAACAGAAAATAAAAGTCAGTAGTAGGAACGAATCTTAGCTTCCATGGTTATACCAAAATTTAAAATACAAACCTTACCATAACTAACAAATAAAAGTTGTAGATAAACAACGAAGCCAAGGTTGCAGAAGGAGGACACTAGAAAAGAAGCGGGGGTCTACAACCAAACAAAGAATCAAACAAAACCCCTCAAAAATCTAGATGCTGCTCTTAAAGAAGATTCTTATCAAATTTATTATTAAAAAATAAAAAAACATCATTCTTTGATAAAGTACAAATTCTATATACCCATAAAAATTAGATAAAGAAGTAATAAAAACAATGGTAAACTTGAGATGAAATAATAATTAAATTAAACATAAAACATGCACGGGTAAACAATTAGTTTTTATTTCTTTGAAATTGAACCAAAAAATAGAACTGCACATATGTGAGGACAGTGAAAATGATGTCGAATATTATCATGATGAAGAACTTGGAAATTCACAACTACCTTAAATTTAAAGAACAATGATATTTATTTCACAACATTATATTGAATGATTAAAACCCTTAAAAATGAGCGAGGAAGACAAAAAGTTGTGCGGATCAAGAACTGAGAGTAATTTGGTAGAATTGTAGAGTAACGCCTTCTTTCGTATGCAAACATATCTCCAAAGTACAAAGCATCTAATGGAACCATAGAACATGAAAATATATGTTCTTCTCACTAACATACAAATAGCTTAATTAAATTTATGACTAATCAACAACAGCATGGTGTTGAAATTGTTTACCAAAAAAAAGGGGAATATCTAACGATCAAACATATGTATCTAATAATTCTAACCTTAAAGCAACTACAACATGAGAATCTGGTTCAAAGTATTTAAATAGTAACTAAATTTATAAAATGCCCTTTATATATATTTATAGTGATTGTGTGATGCCCCACCAACATTGATAGGGCCTCAGCTATTCCACATATGCTCACTATCCAGGGAGGTCTTCCTAGAATTCCTGTTTTGCACTTCACTAAGCATCTTATTTGCATCTCTCAACCTTAAAAACAAACAGAATGAACAGCATGAATAACATTCTCCAATGAGGGTTTCAATTACAAAAACTCATCAAGATTTACAAAAAAAAAAAAAAAAAAGGAAAAGACAAAACTAAACATTTTATATTAAAAAAAAAAAAAATAGGGCATTAACAAATTAGAAATTCAAAGCATGAAATCAACTACCAAATACCAATTATTATTCAACATCATGAAAGCTATGATGAATTGATAACAGATTTTAAAACTCCTAGTAATGAAGAATGGCAACCCCCCAACACAACAACATTTTTGCCAAAAAATGCATATTGCACATCAAATAGTGTATTATAACTACCACATTGAAATCTGCTGTCAATTCATTCAAGTAAAAAAAAAAAAAAAAAAGGGTCAACTCTCCAAACTGTTAATTTTTTTTCTTAATTTCAAAAACCTCCAAATATAAGAAAGACATTTAATGAAATTCATCATTCACAATGGAGACAATGAATAACCTACATATAAATTTAGGGCAATACAAACATTAAAGGGTTTTTGAGCTAACCATAACATCACTCTCAAAATAAACTTAAAAATCTTTTGCTAATGTCCATATCATAGTAAAACAGAAAACCTTCAAAACCCAAAACCACTGTCACATTCACTTCACAATAAAAACATTCTAGTTGACCATGAATTAGCAGTTTATGAAAACAATACATGAGGTAATATAAAATATAGCCCAATCATGAAACCATAAATCCTAGTTAGGCAAAAAAAAAAAAAAAAAAAAAAAAAAAAGAAGCCATGAAACTGAAACACATGAAAGCAAAACCTATAGGATTGGGAGGCTAAAATCAAAACTGAATACTGTCACCAAGTATATATAATTAACCACAAATCCACATGAGGCTAAAATAATTCAATAAAGTTGAAAAAATAAAGTTGGATTCTCTTTTTTAATAAGTGAGTTTTGGCTCCCAAGGGGAGATTCAAACTAGTGATCTCTTCTTCATAAGATCAACTATCAAGACGTGTGTGCTATCCCTTGATTTTTTTTTTTTTTTTTAAATAAAAAAAAAGTTAATAATCAAAATAAATAAGGTGGGCAAAATTAACTTACTATGGTCCCCTCGAACACTGTCAAGTCCACGAACATTGTCTAATCCACGGGGCGGCCCACGTGGACCACTGCCAGATGATCCACCTCCTGCCCCCCCGGGCCACCACCAGAGCCTTTCCTGTAAGCATCTGACTTCTCCATCTCAGGCATGTAAGCATTAAGAACATAAATTTTTCTAATAGATCAAGTACCAATTTGATAATTCAAAGCTAGTACATATATCATAGTAGAGAAGACGAGGAAAGTCTAAGAATTACCGATAACATAGTCGTAAAAAACACGCGTATGTAGTTAAGAATGGCTCAGAAGAAGTCGGTGATTGTCCTGAGCTTCCATTGATCGCTTGGATTTCACAACACCTGAACAAGTGTGTGCGCCAAATCTTGGTTAAATCTTGCTCATGGTAATAATAAAGAGGAACGAATACATCTACAGTCTTTTCTTTTGGCCTCAACAGGAATTGAGTTTATATTATCAAAAATTAAACTAGAGCAAGACATGTCAAATTTGGTGACACCAGAGGCAATATTCAACCCACAAAAGTATTCAATCAACCATGACACCAAATCACAAAAGCATCTTATAACAATATGCAACAAAAGTTGGTAATTTCAGTCTAACATTACATTGCAGAACACATTTTAGTGATTTCAGCATCCCAATGATCAACTTTTGTAACAGAATAGGTCAAACTGCCCATTGTGACAACATAAAGTAGGGCAGTGGTAGAGAGTTGCATAGGCAAAAGCACACTCAAAAGTGCCAAGCCTTGAGCGCTTTTTGCACCTAAAGCAAAGCACCTTTGGAAAAGCACGCTTATTGCGCATTTTTAATGTGCAAAAAAAGCGAGACTTTTTTATTTTTATTTTTATTTTATTTATCTAATGCCATTTGGGCTCTTGATTTGTCATACAAAGACCAATCATATGGTGTGATACAATAGACAAGGCCACCCCTCAATCCTCATTACAAATTCTAGAAGACATTAAAAATATCTAAGGGACCACAGAGAGTGGTTGACTGGGAGTGCTAGAGCTGCTAGAGTTGAAGAAGAAAGATTCAACATGAGATCAAGTTCTAGTTCACAGCGTAATCTTATTCAAGGAGAGTGAGGCTATTATGATGATGATGATTATGTCACAATTGCCATTCTAGTACCATTTGGTCTTTACCTATTGGGCTTTTATTTTTATTTTTTTAATTCAACTTGAACTTAATTTTGATGATGGCTGAATATATTTTGTAAAGTACAGGAAAACTATGGAAAATGTTGTTTTTGAACTTTATATCATTTGCTGTTCACCTGATTGTCAAATGGCATTTATCAAATAATATTACTACCTCCACCCACATCATTGGTTTAGTTTAGAAAATTCATCTTTTTTAAGAAAACATCATTTAATGAGTTGTCTTTAGGTTAAAAATGTATCAATTTTCTAAACTACCCTCATTAATTTAAATTTTAGTGAAAGAATGGATTGCTATTTTATGTAAAGTAAAGGGTAAGTTTGAAAATTAATTTGTTGACTTTTCAAAGAAGACTACATTTTGACACATCCCAAAATGGAATAAAGGATCAAAAAATTTGAGATGGTTGGAGTAAAAATGAACTTCATCAAGGATCAATGACATCGAAAAAATTTGATTCTAAAACACTTGGAGAGGAAAAACCAATCCATCTATATGATTTAATAAAAAAAAATACATCAATATCATTTTTTTAAAATAATTTTAAAAAACCAAAACATCAATATCACTACTCTAAAAATAGCATTAGTTTATCTAGGGATAGACACAGGTGGGGGCCCAGGCCCCTTGGCCCATTTTTTTTTTAGTAGGTTAATTTTCAAAAAAAAACTTGGACCCCCTTACTTTTAGCTAGGGCCCCTCCAAATTTGTAAACCATTGGCATTAACCCAGCCAGCTAGCCCACGTGCAAAACTCAGCAGTCCAAAACTCAGCTGGCCAGCCCACATGTAAAAAAAAAGGGTAAGTTCAAAAATGTAAACCTAGCATAGAAGACTCCAGTCTCCAAATGGAAAAACAAAAGAAAAAAAGAAAAGAAAACCTAAGGGCTAAGAGGCAAGACAGAGAGAGTGAGGGGTGAGAGACTGAGAGAGACTCTGTCGTTGCCCCCGCCGTGAGTGAAGTCGCCAAAATGCAATGCGAGAGCTTGTTGCTGCTGCCCATGCCATGACGCCGCCACCACACAAGACCCATTTTGCAAACCCACGCGACACGCATCTTGCCATGACGCCGCTGCTGGCTTTGATCTACTCTAGCCTTCACACTCAAGTGTTTAATCTATCCTTCAAAATCTCAGAATCTATGCTTGTGGTGTTTGTGTTTTAGTGAATCTGTGCTTGTGGTGTTTGTGTTTTAGTGAATCTGTGCTTGTGTTATTTATTTATATTTTTTTTTTTGGCTTTTTGGCTTTGTGACTGTGTTTGTGTCTTTGTGAATTGTGACTCTATGTTTGTGACTATCTTTCTTATATGAGAGAGAGAGAGAGAGAGAGTATCTGTGCGGTAGTTGGGCAATAAAATAGGGACAAGTTACAGCAATAGGAAAAGTGATTCAACTTTCAAGGAATAAAAATGGTAAAGTGTTTGTTGGTAGTGTACAATAAAATCATAGTGACAAAAAAAAAAAGAAAAAGAAAAAAAGAAAAGAAAGGCAAAGATAAATCATATAATATAATAAATTGTCACACAAATTTATTAAAATAACAGTGATACACTTGCACCTATTATTAACTCATAATGGTATAACATCTAATTTGAAATTAGATAAATTTATAAATTGAAAATTGAGAAATACTAAATTTATAATTAAATGCATCATGCATATTTCTTGGATTCTAGTATTTTCTTTACTTGAAATTTTTTTTTCTTATCTTCGCCCCCCTAGCTTGAATTCCTAGGTCCGTCCCTGAGTCTATGTCACATCACACTCACCACCTGCTTCACCCCATTATGAAAGTATCAAAATATAGGCAACAATTAAAAGTTCTAATCAATCATCACAAGCATCCTTGAATCATTGTGCAAAACAAATGATGAGATAGAAATATATTAAGATACTTAAGAGTCATGGATCACAAATTTAATTGGTTATAAAGACATAGGAACAAGTTTGCGGACTAAATATACAAACATAATTTTGTTAACTACTATTTAGATTGGAAATTACACACAAAACAGGAAACAGAAGAACATATGCAGGAAGCTAGCTATAACTACTCAAACAACACAACTGAAACAAAGATGTTTACTTTTTCTCAATTAGAAACATTGTTAAAAAGATTGGATCATTGGACCTTTTTTTTTCCTCAATTAGCAGACATTGTTAAAGCTACTGGATCATTGGTCCTTGTCCAAAACACCTTGAAAATTCAAGAATTCTCAAGAAGAAGAAGATTTCAAGCTTAAATCTAAATAGAAAATAAAAAACTAAAGTAGTATTAATATGAAAATTAAAACATAGGTCTTACTTAACTAATGAATAGTATGTGTTGTAGAGCGGGTGAATCAGTGGATCATTTTTTACTGCATTGCGATGTTGCCAATGCTTTGTGGAGGGATGTGCTTCAGATTTTTGGGATCCAATGGGTCATGCCTGAGTTGGTAATGAGCTTATTATTTTGTTGGAGGAATTGATTTGGGAAGCATGGTTTGGATATTTGAAACTTACTTCCAGGCTACTTGATGGGATTGTTTGGATAGAACAAAATTGCCGTTCGTTTGAGAACACTGAAAGCTCCTTGGATCATTAAAAGTATATGCTTCAAAGCCCTCTTTTTGATTGGTCAAGGAGATGGGGTTTCACTGATTTTACATCCACTATTGAGTTTTTAGCTTCTCTTAGACTTCCTATATGATTTTTTTGTACTCTCAGTTCCTTTGTGTTCATCATCATGAACTCACAAAGATTCTATTTGATATGATTAATGAAATTACACCTATTACTTATCATTAAAAAACTACTGAATAATCAGAATTAAGAACAAAGATACAAGCTGAGGCCAAAAAAGGAACCGGTTCAATTAAGTTTGCAAATGTCGACAGTAAGGTTGAAGAAGAGAAAAATAATTGAAATTTAACTAAAAAAAGATATTTCTCTTTCTCTAGTGGGTACAGTGAAGGACTCTTGAGAAACACTCAGAAACTTCTATTGAAAATGATCAGTCACACGCATGAAAAAAGGAGACCCAGAAGGGGAAAAAGAGGGAGAGAGAAAGAGAAAGATGAAAACAGAGAGAAATAAAATCAAATTCCACATGCCTCTCCAATACCCCCAACAAATAAATAGAAAACCATGGCAAAAAAGAACCGCCGTTGGTTTGTGAATGATCTGTTGGTCATTTCCGAACTCAGCTCAATTGCTCATATAGAGATGTGCCTAAACTAGATTTCGGGTCATTATAACTTAATTTAATCAATACAAGAATTAATTTTCTGAGCTTGATTTTGGCTCAAATCAGCCCAAAATCAACCTGATTCATCAAATTTCCCATCTTTAAATCACAAAAATGCAAGAATATCACACGCAACGAAACGAATCCCAAATTGCAAACACCACTTGTTACAACATATCATCAACTAAATAAATCCTGGCACAAGTTCTTCAAAATCAAGTTGCAGCTCATTTCATTGCATGCCAATTCATGTCAGCTCATCAACAAGCCCAGAAATAAAGATAACAAATAATCAAAATTTTAAGAGTGAGGTTGGATTTTTTTTCTTCTTCTTTTTTTGTTTTTTTTTTTTTTTTTTTTTAAATTCAATCTGTTATGCATAATTCTTGGGTTAGTGGTGAAAAAAATCATAATTTTTTTTTTTTTTTTCCAGTTTAGAAAAAATTTATTCAAGGCAAAACCATGTCAAAGTTAAGTTGGAAAATTTTCCCATTGATCCTGAGCTACAGATTAAAATTCAAAATTGTTGCATATCTGCGAAAGGGTCCTATCAAACTTTGTAATTAATTATATATATATATATATGTGTGTGTGTGTGTGTGTGTTTAAAAATTACAAAAAACAAATCTGGGAACAGAGGAACAAAGACATTGAGCAATCCAAACGAGTCAATTCATCAAAAGGCATAATTAATCACAGCAAAACCGAATAATAAAAAGCCCTAATTTCAAAATTCCAAACAAGTAAATTAACGACCAAAAAAGCAAATAATAGTTTCTCAAAGCAATCAGATTTATGAATTAAGCACGAATTAATCAAAGAAAAAGAGAGAGAATGTGAACGAACCTCGTTCAATGTAAGCCATGAGAGAGAGAAATTCTAAATGCTATGTCCATAACATTTTTACAAAATTTGAAGCTATCACTAAAGATTAATTTTTTACCTCAATCATAACAACCAATAACAACCTGCCACTTAGAATTTATTGTAAAAATATTGTGAAAATGTTGTAGACGTATCACTTCTAAGAGTCTTCGCCAAAGTCTGAATAAAGATGAATTTGATTTGTGAGAGAGAGAATTGCGGTGCATATAGGCGACTGACTTGAATTCTACGTTAGTTTTTAGAGAAATGATATATCCACAACATTTTTACAACAAATTCTAAGTGGCAAGTTGTTATTGGTTGTTATTGTTGGGGTTAAAAAGTAATCTTAGTGTTAGGTTCAAATTTGAACCAATAACAACTATCACCTGTAATTTGTTGTGAAAATATTGTAAAAATATTGTGCACGTAGCATCTCTCTAGTCTTTTTGATGACTAGTTTGGATTACGCGTTCTCTTGGTTTTAATTGGCTACTGCAAAAGTCCATTCTAATGTTGAAAGTCTCAATGTCATTTTTTAAGTGGCCTATTCATACGTGCTTTTTTTTTTTTTTTTTTTAATAATATGGGAAAAATAATTCTATATCGGTAAGAATTCAAATAGACTCTTTAGGCAGAGAGACAACGTGCCAATTTACCATATACATCTTTTTCTTTTCTTCTGTTGATCCCCATAAGAAGTCTCTCATTATTTTATCTATTGCATCACAGACCTTGGTGGGAAGAGCATGACATTGCATATAATACTCTGCTGTGGGAGGACTGGGACTCTACAATATGAAGCATAGAAACCAAGCTATTCTTGCTAAACTATGCTGGAGGCTGGCCAATGAACAGGAATCCCCTTGGGCAAGAATGTTGGTTACAAAATTCCTATCTCCAAGAAGAATAGCTGAAGAAGGAAGGAAGCTATCTTGCTCAAGTATTTGGACTGCTTGTAAAAAGGGAGGCCCAATATATGTCAAGGGTGTAAAAAGGGAGGGTCGTTTTTCGGTACGCAGCCACGTGTTGTCCGTTGGAAGGGTGACCTTGCTAAATCGGGTTTGTATGGGGAGTTGCATCCAAAACTCAACATTGGGCCGTATAGTCCAATGGCTTCTAATGTATTTTTAAGCCTACAAAATGAGTAAAGCCCAAAGTCTAAGAAACATGATAATGGTTGAAATAATAAATAATATGTGTTTGATATAATAACTTTGATTAATAATTGTAATAGTAACAAACCCCAACATACATAAGTGAAACGCGAACCATAGGTATAAATAACAAACCCCAACCCAACGATTATAACCGAATCATGAACCGAAGGTACAAAATTTGAACACCACAAGGAAGAATCCCTGATAAGTTCATAGTTTTTAAAGAACCAAAAGAAGAAGCAAAACCTCACTTTTTATCAACAACCCCTACCTTTCCTTAACTTAGGCAAGCCAAAAACAAAATCTATAGAAATATCGACCCAAGGTACACTAGGTATAGGCAGAGGAGTGTATAATCTATGTGGTAAGACTCTAGATTTGGCCTGCCTACAGGTAATGCATCTAGCACAAACTCTCTCCACATCATGTTTCATCTTTGGCCAAAAAAATGTTCATGTAACACATCTAA